>NW_018128033.1:639745-680769 GCF_001952655.1 Monopterus albus
TTTTTTTGTTATTGTTGTGTCTCTCACTGTTCACATAAACCTACCATTGAAATTGTAGACTGATCATTTCTTTGTTAGTGGGCAAACTTACAAAATCAGCTGGGGTTCAAATAATTTTTTCCCTGACTGTACAGTATATTATGTGGTTACAGAGCAAAATGATTTATTAGACTGTAGGCTTTTCAATCACTTGGCCAAATTAGGACACGAGATGTTTTTAATCAATTATTTGTAATCTGTAAGGAGAAAATTAGATGAAGCAGAAAAGGCCAGAGGGCCACAAGATAGACGATGAGATGCGTTAAATATGGGAAGAAGAATAAATCTATAAAGAGAGAAGAACAGAGAAGAATACAGTATGTAGTGAAATGTAAAAGGAAACGGGAAATGTGGTGTAAAGAAGGAAATGAGATGAGAACAAGAAGGAGGAGGAAAAAACTACAAGGAAATTTTAATTCCACCTCACTACTATGCTGTTTTAAAACATTTGTGCCCTCCCAGCAGTTATTTATACATTACTATGCTGGGTAGTGCGGCACTGACCAATGAACTTGTGCTTATTGCTTGTTGTGGCCTGCTTAGACGGCTGTGTGATGTATAATCTCTAAAGCAATCTAACAGCGCTACACTGGAATTCAAAATGGAAAAACATCTATGAAATATCAATGATTTATTGTATCTCTAGGAAGACTGGGGTTTAAGTGGTTCAAGCTTGGAATATTGAAATCAAAATGAAAGCTTTAATAGATGATGCACATTTTTAACAGTTTGAGCAAATTTCACTTATGCTTTTAATTCTCCAGCACTGAAAAGATTAGTTGATTAAGTTATTTGTAAGTTATTAATCACCATCCATTTTAATTTTAATAATCAAATCATCATTAAACTCATTTCTATTTGTGCAGTTCAAAATTTGCTGTCCTTCACTGTATTACATTGCAAAAGGAATGTTTTTGGCCTGTAGAATGTTGATTGGATAGAAATAAAATAAGTACATCTCTATTGTATTTTACATACTAAAGGATAATGAAGATAATCTGCTGCAGCCCTAGAATCTTATGAGAGTTTCCATATTGAAAAATGAGTGGAAATCCAGTCGGAATATTTTGGGAATCCACTGCAAATCCGGTGAAAAGTTTGGAATTCTCCCACCATGAACCTAGTCAATACTGCACAGCAGCGGGGGATTATGGGGTAATGAGGAAGGAACCCATTACTTGTTCATGCATGCGCATACCCACACATACATACAGATAAGCATACAATATCAGAACTAAAACACTTATGCAGACAGACACACGCAGAGACCCTAACATTTTGCATATACACCCAAAATTCAACATACACACGTACACACACACTTAGCAGGAGGCAAATTGGCACACAGCTGGAGAGGAGTTAAGACTCAGTGACAAGCTTGTGGTCTGTGTGTGTGTGTGTGTTAAACAGAGACAGAAAGAGAGAAACAGATGTAATGAATGAGAACAAATTTCTGGCACATGCAACAACCAGTTTAACATAATTGAGAGAGATTAATCAAACCAATATGAACGAATTTACAACATTCAAAGCAGAACAGAAATGCCAATGAAAACTCAGTTTGAAATTCACCAGTTTAGGGATGACTTCATCTGTTGCTGTTGGTTGTGCCCAGACTTTCAGGACTCGTGACTCAACTTGGGCTTGAGCACTGATGACTCGGACTGACTGCATTTGAAGCCGGAGAGGAGGACTCAGTTTTTTTTATTTTTGTAATAGCCTGTAATAATTTTGTATAAGATACTGATATTAAAACCTGTTCATTTGCTTCACGTTGTATCCACGGCATTCATTTCCACGCTACCTTTCTATAAATGATTTTTAAATATTAAATTGCCAAGCAATATGGTGATGCAATACACAAGATGTTCCATTAACAGAATATTTTCTGTAATTGACTGAATTTAATTGACTTTTTTTTTTATTAAAGAAGGAAAAATCTGAAGGCTGCCCGTCATTTTGGCCAATTAGAACACAGAGGGTGATCTACACTAACATAAAGTTAGATTATAGGCTACTACAAAGCCCAAATCGTTGCTATGGCATTGATAAACAAGATACGAAAAAAAAAACTTATGCGGTGGGTGAAGGATGACCGAGACCTACTCAATGCATCTCGCTATCTGGGAGCTGACAGCCTGTCGAAGAGCCATGGACCGGAGGCAAGGGAGCAGGTCAGTGGCCACTACGAATCACAGAGGGGTGCAGAAGGCGCCCATACAGTGGATTCCTCCTGGTGAAGCGAGTCAGGATCAGGAAATCTCATGTTCAGAGGAACTTCTAATCACTTCCAGAGAGAAATGTTACCAACTTCAAAACTGCCTGAAGTGGAGCTAGCATGTCCAGTTTCCAGTGCGACGCAAGGTGCAGATTCAGCTTTCAGAACCAAATTTTATTCACCACTAGAAACCTAGTGACAGTCCCCTCTGCAGCAGGCTACAGCAGGTCAGCCGAGTCCAATTCAGTTAGCCTAACTTCTTGTAAATGGATTGTTCAGTTCTGTAAATTTGCAGCTTTCATATTTACTTGTTTATGCACTCTGGCCGTAGAACCTTTTAGTGGCCTTTGCTGTTACTGCCCAAAAAAAATTTGCTTTATGTGGTGTTGACATGAAAAGTGACGGCACATTAGGTTATTTTGTATATGAATTATTTAAAAGAAATGGAAATGAAATGCTAGTAAGTTTCTTATCATTAAAAAAGGGAAATTTAATTGAGGAGTAATAATAAATGATGCCGGAATGTTTATGACCCTGTCCGTCAATGAGAAAGTCTAGCGTGACCTCTGCAATGCACTGTTAGAAAGTTTGGAATATAAACTGATGAGAGCTGTGCCAGCTGTGTTTAAGGTAGACCTTGATGACTCAACTTGGACTTAACTTGGATTATTCTTTGGTGACTCAGATTCAACTAAGACTTGAACACTAGGGACTCGAGACTCAACTCGACACTGTGCACTCAGAGTAGATAGTTTAGACATTTGACAGTATAATGGTACAGATCTCTATTCAGGACAGACAGTAATTGACAGTAACATGAGCCTTTCTAAGTCTCTGATATTCCCTGAGATTTCTGATGGTTTTAGTAGAAAACAAGGAGCTGTTATGTCTGCCACACCTGTCCCTCTCTCTCTCACACACACACACAAACACACACAAGCACATGCACACTTAACTATTTCTAAAAGGGCTGGATACAGCTGTTACACTAGTGGAAACACACACACACAACCATTTATCATCCCAATGTATCTCAGAGAGACACAGATATCTTTAAGAAAGAGAGACAAGACATAGCCCTGTGACACAACACATTAAAAACTCCTGAGAGTCAATGACAGCCGCATCGCAGATGGATTGTCTCAATAAAAGCAAAACACTAAAGCACAAACACAAAAAAAACAATCCTTCAAAATGAGAACAGATGAAAAGTTAAGATGCACGGTGGGGGGGTTGTAGAAGGTGAGAAAAGGAGGTGGGGTGGAAAAGAGTGATATTCAAAGTGAGTGAGAGGAGCGAAGGGAAGAAGAGGAGATAAAGTAGCGCAGCGTTAATTCAGTTATTTTCTTAGAGCCGAGTCCTCACCTTGTTTGGATATCCATTTAAAACTGATTTCAGGTTTGAGATGGGGAACGTACTTCATTTATTCAAATTGCATTTAAGAGTGTCAGATTCTTTGTCAGTGAGAGTCATGATATTTTGACAGTCTGGTAATAAAACAGATTAATAGCTCAAACTGTTCCACAACTGCTGTCATAATGTCATTTGTGAGCCACAGTGAAAGTAGAGCTGCGGTGATGTAACGTCCCTGGAGCTCAACTAACTTTAACCTAGTTTCATTTTCCTAATGTAATACTTTATTATGAAGCTTTAATCACAGAGGCATCACAGTCCAAACAACGAAGCAATAAAATCTTAAGTAAAAAATAATGAAGGGTGGAGAAATAGTTTGTCTTCCATCCAAGGAAGGCAGGAAGGTCTATTTATAGGACTTGTACTTGTTCTTGTCAATTACATTTAATATTTGTTTTGAACTGTTTAGGGAAAAAAAATTAAAGCTTACCATATCATTGTAATATAAATTATAGCACTGAGTTATAAAATGCATTAATAAAAGAAAAACCTCAAAATAATCTGGTGTACACAAAAGAAAAAAGAAACAAAACACTGATCATGGAATTAAAAGTAAGACATGACCAATGTCTGATGGAACTTCATATATGTGGTATAATAGTGAACTCATAAAATGTGGCTTTAAAACATTAAATACATGTCAAGAAAATTAGCTGTTGCTTATTATTATGCACATTTATCCTGCATAGTGCTTCAAAATCCAATTATATCATCTGAAGCTTTGGGGGATCCTGAGATGTAATTATGAAGTTATTGTTTGTTGTTATTCATTACCATGTTTACTAGAGCGAGTCCATACATAGAAATGCAGGTGCCAAGTTAAGTTAATACCCTGTTTAATGTGCACTGTAGCGGTGGCACAGAACAAATATGCAAATAGTTAATTATATATATCACAATGTAGAACTATAATCATAAATCACTGGTTTTCACAGGCAGATAACATTTTCAGGCATCAAGCAGGAGGGTAAGACTTTCACTCTGAGTAGCAGTTGTCTTTATTAGACTAAGTAAAATCCTTCTAAGCTGCTGTGTGAGCACACTGCATAGGTACAGTTTACGGCATCTGGCACTGTCTTAACTGTGAGAAGTGAAAAAACAAACCGTTACCAGAAACAGGTCCCAGTCATTAAGAGTGACACCTGAAGCAGCAGAGAAAGTTTTTTTTGCTGTTTTATTAGGAGAAGCCAGTAAGATGCAAAGCTGTTTTACTACTTATGGTACTAAGTGGTTGCATACTGTTTCTGAAGGTGTGTGTTTGTGGCAGAGATGGTATTCTGTTGGTTCAGCTGTTGGTGTGATTTGTATTGGTGTGTGTGTGTGCGCACGTGTGTGTTAGAGACCCTAAACCTCCTTTGCCTCATGACCTCTTGGAGTCACATGATACTCCATCAATTCCCACCAAACACTTAGAAGCTGGGTGCAAAGGTCAAGCAAGGGTATTATCAAGCAGGATTAAGGGGCATACCACATATATAGACATAACATTCAAACCCTCAGTACCATTTGGTAAAGATAACAACCATTTGGTTGAGGACCAGGTCACTAACAATTCTCTAATGGAAGGCAAGCTAACAGTTTTTATCAGTTTTTATTTTCAAGGATGTCACTGATCTTCTTTTTTTTTTTTTACTACTAAGACCTGTCCTGTCAGTAATGGTTACCACGTAAAGTTTTCCATTCTAGCGGCCACATGTGCAGTTTACAGGGACAAGGGTGGTGAATTTATCATTCACATTTTCTGAAACTGTGAGCCATTGATTGTACTCTGAGGTAAACAAAAGCAGCTGTCAGAGACTAGCACAGGATACTGTTAACACAAAAATGTCAGTTGGAAACGACCCTGTATTATACTACACCTAGTTTTATCACAGGGTTAAAGCCTTCTCAAAATAATAATATATTACAGTGTTATTTTTTATATCATCATTAGATTGAATGCTTATTACTGAAAAACATACTTGGGCCAACAACACAGCAGACCGTCAGATTTATGTTTGAAGCAAACAAGGACTATGCAATGATTTAACAAGGCTGACTTGTTAAGAAGGACAGAACTGCTATTAATCTAAAGATGAATAAAATGACGAGAAGGAAGTCTGGGCTTGTCACCGTTTACACTGAATAAGTTGATGAGGTTTAGTGACTTAGAACAAGAAGGCCGTTAAATGAAATACAAACCTGAAAACCAAGCACACTTGAAACAGTCAACTGGCAAAAAGTTTGAATGGAGGGTTAAGAAAGGATCAGACATTTCACTAGGGATTGTTTTATCAACTTCAGTGAAGAAAGCAATCTTTTGTTTCTTAAACTGCCTGCTAGATTTGTGCATTGGTTTACATGCCAAAGATTTAATTACTCAGGACTATACAGTTGGGGCAAATTAGTGTTAAGATGACTGGACAACAAGGAGTTTACAGGCAAAGAGCAAACCACTAAAGAATAAAATCTTCATCTGTATGCCTTTCAAATAACCAAAGAGAAAAGGACAGAGAGAAGGCAGATGAATATAAAGAGGATAAGAAGTTGGTCTAAACAGAAGACAAAGAGTTGTGACTGCAGAGGGCTGAACCAGACAGGAGATGCACGAGAGGAGGAAAAGACAAGCATGAGGATGAGAACCAGAGAAAGGAAGAAATACAGATTGCCTCTAAACAACAAGGTGCAGAGGAAAAACAGAAGGTTTTCCATAAAGCTAGAGAAGGCATGAAGCTTTGAAGATGATCATGTCAAAAGCCCCTGTTAGGCATGCACTACAACCCTGAACCTATCTAGACATTACTCGGGGGAGCTGTACATGTGTCGGTTGAACGGACATTACCTGGACTTTACCCTGCCCACTCCCTAGAGTAAAGTCTGGGTAATGTCTGTGTGAGCCTGCATGAGAAGACAGTACATCCACCGAGCTAGTGGCCATGTTGATGACGTTTCTATCATGTGACTGGGGCAAAACAGGAAAAATACAAACACCAACAAAAATGTCTAACAGGAGAGATGACAAGACAAATTCAAGGAACGGCAAGAGAAGGGTTGTTTATGATCAAATTACAAATGAGCTACGTGACAGTGCCATGTCCTGTCTCCTGCATGCTCTCCCCAGGTGCAACTCCTTGCATAAACCAAACAGAGTATTTACAGCAGGAGAGATCTGACATGGACCATCTCCTGTTGTGTGCTACATGTGTGAACAACGTCCAGACCTGGTTCTCCGGACACTGTCCAGAGTTCAAGTGTGAAACTGGCTATAGAGAAGACACGAAAAATAAGGTTGAAGAGGAGGACAAGGAGAAGGCAATGAGGTGATGAATGAATGGGGAAAAAGAAAGAAGATAGCTGATTTGAAAGCAAAAAAAAAAAAAACATGGCTGATTAACAGGGCTACAAGTCAGATGGACTGAATCTTCCAGATGGAAGTGAAGCTGAGAAGAAATACATGAAAGAAGAAAGAAAAAAGGAGCAGAACACAAGAAGGGTGGAAGAACAACCACATAACAGAAGGCTTTGGGGACAGACAGAGAAGAAGAGAAGAAGAGAGAAGGCAGGGAAACAAGTGCTGCCCTCCAGAGATTTGGTATGCTGAAGGTCAGCATCTGCTGAGAATAATGGGTCCTACTTTGGTGGAGACGTTACATCACTCTCTAGCCCCTTACACACTGCCTTTTGGAGGTGCGATTGGTGCGCCTTTATTCCATCTAGTTTTCTGTGTGTAAGGCGCAAAGCTGGAACAGCGGGCCATTTTCGCTAAGCCTCTGGTCTGCCTCGGGAGGTATTACCAGAGGTGAAACAACGGGGAGAAGTGCTCTGTGTAGAAAGGGTGAGCTGACAGTACAGGACCAAGTGCTACGTTTTGATGATGTAATATGTGCGCGACACCATCACCAGCATCAAGTCTGCAAACTGCTCCGCCTCGGCTCCTCTCTAAATTACAGGTCAACACATTCCTGATGTCATGAACGTGTTGATTGCAGTTATTACTCATGACATTCACACACATAGCAAGAACCACGCTAAACCAATTTGGTGTGAAGTGAAAAAAATGCTTGAAGAGCCAGCAAAGCCACATCCACACTTATCTCCCACCGTTGTTGTTTTGTTTGTAGACTACTGGCACAAAATTTACATCACGGTTGACGCAGAACAATGTTGCATCTCACTTCTGGTGCGGAATGCCGGCCTGCTGTCTGAATTCACAGGCTGGTCCGCGGTTATACCGCCCTTAGCTTGATCTGTATGCACAGCACAAGGGCGGGATAAAGGCGATCCTTTGGAACGGCAGTAGCGCGGGATCTCAGTGTAAAAACGACTTCTCTCTCTCTCTCACACAGACACACACACACACATGCACGCGGACACACGCTTGTTCATACAGCTCACGTGTGAATGAAAATAAACAACTTTCAGGGGTTCAGTCTTTGTCAATAAAGTTCTGTCAAACATGAATAATCCACTTGGATATCACAAATTACAAAGTGATGAGTCCAGGAAACTTACATCATTACATTCCCTTGTGTATGTAAGTTTGTGTGTATACACATTTGGAAATATGATACAGTATGTGTGTATCAGGGTATGAGTGTGTGAATGTTGATAATACAGAGTTTTTGTATTAAAAAGCACAGCCGAAGAGTTAAGAGGAAACAAGACAGGAAGGGAATGAGCCAAAATGACTTCAAGGGGATGAAAAAGAATAGCAGACAGCAAATGAAAGAGTAAGGTAAGATAAGTACTTAAAGTGAAACATATATATGAGAAAAAGCCAAAGTAAAGAAAAGAGCAAACAAAAACATCTGTGAGAAGAAAAAGAGAAATAGCACTGAAAGAAAAAGAAAATGGGATGAGAAAAGGACAGAGGAGAAACCTATTAGAGGGAGGTGAGAGGAACTGAGGGATGAGGGCCTTCCAGATGGTAGGAGACTGTTGCCTCGGAAACACAGAGAGGGCAGAACAATGGGGATTTGGAGTGGTGTTTCACATCACATCATAATACGGCCGTGCCATTTGGAAACTGAGCAATGTAACTACAGCCAAAAATCACAGAAACTGACAATTTAATGCAGGCAACTTCCAAAAAACTAAATCTGATCCACATTTCAAATGAGAGACAAGCTGACAAACTAAGAAACATGCTTTGCAGTAACACACTGTGGGGGTGAATGCCCTTCAAAACTACTGTCTGTGTCATTTCAACTCTTTTTTTGGGTTCTCACTTTATCTGTCACTTGTTAAACTCCACCCTTAGTGAAGTGTACAAAGCATCTATATCACCTCTTACACAGATTAGAACAGATGATGCACAGATGGCAGGGATCTTATTTTGTTACAAACAGCACTATACAATACAAATATAGTGACAGCAGACAAAGAAGATACAAATTGAGAGGAAGGAAATGTATCTCTAATATTCATTTACATAATTTAAAAGCACCAAGTAAAGAAATGTGAATAATTATCTAAGTAGCATTAGAAAATTGACAACTATTACAATAATGTTTCATTTTTTTGTTAGGTAATATACACTGCTATCACTTTTGACTGTTCTGAAATGCACCTCTGGAAATGGTAACCTAATTAACCTATGTAAAATGGTAAAATACATACAAAAGCTCACTTCAACCATTGTACATATTACAAAAAAGAGCGATAAGAATTGTGCATAAGATGGGGTACAGGGATCACACCAATGTAGCTTTCATACAGTCTAAATTGTTAAAATGTTTTGATTTAGTGGGATATAAGACTGCTGTGTTTATGTATAAAGCCAGGAACAATTTATTACCTGGTGGAATTCAAAAACTATTTAATGAAAGGGAAGGGGGATACAATTTAAGGGGTCAGTTAAATTATAAAATTCATGCTATACGTACAACCAAAAAAAGATTTTGTATTTCCATAAGTGGGGTAAAACTATGGAATAATTTAAGTGTAGACATAAAAAATAGTAATAGAATTGACGAGTTTAAACATAAATATAAAGGTATGTGTCAATCAAGATATATGCAAGAACAGGCTTAATGATTAATTAGATAGAACATTGTGGGTGTGGTGTATGAATGTTAACACTCTGTAATAATTCTACTTGTGTGGTGTAGAAGATAATTATCTGTATAAAATTATGTGTGTTGATATATCAACTGTCTTTACATGCTTGAAAGAATAATAAATTTAAAAAAGTCATGCTAAATGGAGCAAACCATGCTGCTAGCCACATAATCTTTTAGATACTTTGATGTATAAAAACAATAAAGACTGAATAAACATGTTTGCAGTGAACTGGCCACACCTATCTGAGGTACTATTTGAACGGGCCATGTCACTGCATGAAATCATTTACACTAACAAAGACATTTACTTATGGCAGCACCATATTAGACCACTTACAGGCAGTTAGGAGGTTACTTCCTGAAACCTCATGAAATCCATTATTGATGACACCGTATCCCATTTAAATTGTCTCCATTATACCACATCTTGAGCCAATAAGGTTCCCCTCAACAAGATGTAATAGTTTCATGCTGGGGACATTATGCTCTGTGCATGACCATGAGATACAAATCGCTGACAAAATTATGATCCCTCAGTGGCCACTAATTTGATACGTTAAGAATCTGAGTTTTGACACTGTACTTATAAAAGGGAGATGGGAGAAACGTGGCCCACACAGAAACAGTCCTGGATTCCTAAAGAAGGGAGGAACACAAATCCACACAGATCCATGATCTCAGTGTTTGCACCTTAAGAAAACTGATGACTGGTACTATAGCAGCTGCTTAACCTACTGCTACAGTGACTTCAGTTAAACACTGGCAAAAGTTAAATTTTAGTTGGTGAAAGCATGATGTGTATTTGCAGTATCAGTAGTGAATACAGGACACTGGAGCTTAAGGTAAATGTGTACATACATTCACTAACTTGACAACCATACCCTCACTGCTTTATTTTACTGTCAAACTGCTGTCTGAAGTAAGCTGAGCTGCTTCCTGTTTCGACAGATTCATAAATCATCATAACAATTCATGGTGTATTCCAGCTGGTATCAAAGAATTTCATATCAGCTCGGCTTTTTGCACTCACTAATCACGTTGCACGTCATACAGTAAGTAATGGGGAAAAAGAACTTTGCATGCATGCACAACCACATTAAATTATCATTTAACCATCCCATATAACTTGGAGAATTGCTGTGAAAAAAAAATGCTTGTAGCAGCACAGAAACGACAGATGGTCGTTAGGCTGCCAGATGTTAACGTTTCACAGCTGCAACTGTTGAAATGTATGAATCATAGTCCATCTCCTTGTTCTTCAGATAGAAGCACTGTAAATAACAATGAATTATTCCTTAATTTCCCACACATTTAATGACTGATGAACTGATGTAAAGTACAGCTGCGATACCAGTTTTTAACAAAGTCAACTGAAATAAAAAGTGAATTTTACAACTTGTAGTAAACCTCCTTGACTCCACATGAGTTCAGCTCCAGGATACCCCAAAAACACGGTCACCGATTGCAACCTGAAAGAAAAACATCCTCCCTAATCATTCTGAGGTCCAGACATTTGAAAGCATATCATCCTCTCGGCATGCTGTTATCCACTGGTTCTGAAACACATAGTGGGTTTTAACCCAACATTTTAGGGTTTGTGACCAAGATCAAAGCTGGGACCACAACTCTTTAAAGCAGCAACGGGTAAATACATTGGAAACACTAGAAGTAAGAAACAAGATAGGGTCAAGAGAGAGGGAATAAAAGAGGAAGGTGGAGGAGGGGAGGCAGCCTATATGAGAGGCAGGGATCCCCCACATGGCTAACAAACAAGCAGATTTTCGATGAGTCCAGAGAGATGCAGAAAAACAACTGGACAATGGGGTGGTTTGTGTGGCAGTTGTAAAGTGGTCTGGGAAACTCTTAGGCCTGGTTGGGAGGTCTTCTCAAGAGATGGAGGGAGGCAGAGAGAGAGAAAGAGCAGTGGGGGCAGAATGAGAGAAAACAAGACAGCAGAACACGGAGGGAAGGCAAATGCAAAAATACAGCTAAACGGATACTGAGCTCAAAGACAGTACAACATCTGCTTTCTAATTACTAATCACCTAATTATCATTATAATGAGGAAGTGACAGTCCCCCCAGAAACCAGAACGAGAATTCTCATTGGCTCTTATAATCCAATAAGAAGAATAACAAGGATAATGAAAAAGGATGTCTGGCAAATCCAGTGAAGGCTGTTTCAGACAACTGATCACTGTTATCAACAGAAATCCTCGCAGAGCAGATGTATAGTATATTTTTAACCAAGTTCACCTTAGTCCAGTCTTACATGGTCTACACCATGAACAGAAATATGGGCTAATGGAAGAAAAGGGTGCCACTGAACATTAGGAAGACATGTAGGAAGGGGTTTACGTCATGGTTATAACAGTGTCATGTCAACCAATGAAAATCATTTCTTATTGTAGTGGTTAGTGCACTCCCAGTTTGTTCCCCAGTTTTCTTTGTTATTTTTACTGTAGAACATCCTTAGTGTCAGTGCTTCTGTCACTGTCTCACAGTTAACAGTGAAGAGAAGCAGTGTGAAATCTGTCAACCTCTGACCTTATTTTGTTTATATTCCTTTTTTCTTTCTTTTAGATTAGTTTTTAATATGAAGAATAGAATATAAAAGAAAATGTATTCCACTAATGATGCACATAGGGCAACAACCTGCTAATGTTGATCATTTATCGGATCCCAGAGTGAATGAAACTCACACAAACAGTCACATACATCCAATAACAGACAAGCATGCACACAAATCAGACGTACATGTTATTATCCCCAAAACCGTTCCGGTTTAATGTTTCTTTCCAGGTCTGATTCCAGCCAGGAAAGTTTTCTGAATGCCATACAACCTTTTCTTTGTTTCAGGTCTCTCTGCACTCTTGTTCAATGAAATGAAAAGTGTGCAGATTTATTATGTGTTTATATCAGTGAAAGCACATAAATGCAATTTCCAATCGTAGAACAAACCAGTATAAAAATAAGTCTCTAAATGTTTGAAATTCAAACTGGTTGTCACATGGGCGGAGGTACAGGGACACTGTCTTCCTCTCAACCGGGTCCTTTGTTTCAGTATAATAACCGCTGTAAGAAAGTGATATGGATTTGGAAACTGAAGAAAAATGGTGAAATGCACAGTAAAGGTGAGATGGGGAAGATGGGGGGTGAAGAGGATAGAGGTAATTTCATGAAAATGGCAGTAAGACGAAGAGGAGACAATGAGGTGGGTTTGAAGTGAAAGGAAGTGATGATGCCTTCTTGTCTCGTTCCTTTTTTTGTTGCCCATATGCCTGTTTCATGAAAACTCACACACCTCAACTCTTAAGAAAAAAACACTTAAAAAGCATATAGAAATTATTTTCTTTGAGCACAGATCATTAATAAGCTTCATAGTTTCCATATAGATGGGTGACAAATGAAAGAAGAAACCGACAAAGTGTCTCAGTAAGGACCTACTAAAACAGCTTCAGTGCACCTTGGCTTTGACTCTACAAGTCTCTGAGCTCTACTGGAGGGATGAACACCTTTCTTCCACAGATATTCCCTCGTGGTGATTTGATGATAGTGGTGGAGATGCTGTCTAACACGTAGCTCCAAAATGTCCCATAGGTGTTCAACTGGTTTGAGATCTGGTGACTGTGAAGGCCACAGCATATGGTTCATCAGAACATTCAGTGACCCCTCATGCCCTATGGATGGGGGCACTGTCATCCTGGAAGAGGCCACTTGTTTATTGGGGGTTTTCTACTCATTTGTCACCGGTCTGTAGTTATGTTTGAATGTTTATTTTACAAACACACATTATGTTTCAGGATATATACAGTTTCATAAAATAACTCTGATGTTCAAAATCATATT
Organism: Monopterus albus; assembly: GCF_001952655.1. Lineage (NCBI taxonomy): Eukaryota > Metazoa > Chordata > Actinopteri > Synbranchiformes > Synbranchidae > Monopterus > Monopterus albus. Next base: position 653,305 of record NW_018128033.1, read on the forward strand.
TAATTACTTTTATTGCCTGTGTGGTTTTATGAAGTTGTAACAATATACTGTCAACAGATTTCTTTGTTTCATGCAGCAGCGTTTGCTGGCAGTTTGTTGGGTAAAGTGTTTCTGCTTTAGGCAGGCAAACACCATCCACTGCTGGGTCATGTCTTAATTTTAGAGCCATCAAAGTCTCATCTCACAGTGATAGCACACACACACACACACACACACACACACACACACAGCACATGTGTACCCAGTGCTCCAGTTGTTTACTTTTGAATCTAGCATACAGTACCTGACTAAGCAGTCCTGCTATTTCTGGACTCACTTGGAAATAATATAAACACACATGCACATACACAAGCGCAGTCCCTTCCGCACACACACATACAGGTATACTGTCCTGGAGACACCAGATACACACAGCCCGGCAGCTATTTCTGGGCTACAGGCTAAATAACGTGTTTTCCTAAGGTCAACAGACCTGGATTCCACTTCCAGCCATGATTCCTTTTCTCTAACTGTTCAGATGATGACATGTTTCTTAAGCTGATTGACAGCAGGAGAAAGAAAGCAGACAGAGATGCAGAGGCATGAATAAAGATAAATAAAGACAGAAGGAGGAAGAGATGAGCCCTCTTTCAGACATACAATCTCAAAAAGGGAACTATTTAATTATCTATTTAGGAATAGCTTTTTGGCTTTCACATTAGTGTGTTCATTGTGGAAAACATTCATGATGACTCACTTCAAATATGAGAGGCTGTTGTGGACAGAAGTGCAATGCTCACATAGTCTCTTGGCATCCAATTTCCAGCTACTGAAACACAGAGAAGTCTTTCTGGGAAGTCAAATCTGCTGTTTAGAAGTTACTGCATTTAAAGTACAATATGCAGAAAAAAATCCTATGCAAGAAAGCTGTATTACTGGTGACGTCAATCACACATCAGAAATGACTTAGGGCTCTTTTTAACCCCGAGGCCCACATGTAAAACTGGCACTGTATTTACAGATCACAGTGGATGTTTGAAAGTGGAAACAGAGACACAGTATGTGAGTGTGTGTGTCCAGTTTCCCAAGGCTTTTGAGATACCACAGCCAGACCTCAAAACTATCATCATTGCTCTTACTCCCATCTGCCAAAGTCATCACCCATACACACACACAGACATACTCTCTCTCACACACACATACAGAAGAGGTGTGAAATAAGCAACTCTCACTATTTTAACAGGGGTGGGAACCTGGCTATAAACTTTCTAATGTTCAAAACTTCTGGCAGTCATTCCACTTACTGAGTGTTCAGGGAAAGGATACGTGTCGGACCACATCAAAACAACAGACAAAAGTAAAGGGAAAGACTCATTCGAGAACTGATTAGCCTACTAAAAAACCTGTTTTGTTCTTATGTTGGCCAACATTAGCAATGTTTCATTCTGTCCAGTGACGGGCAATAGGCTAATGCCTGGTGCACAGAGATAACTGAGTGGTTATGCTCCCTGCTTGACTGTCAAACCTGACCAGTGCCGTGTCTTCCAACTGGCCCGCAACCTGGCTTTTCAGTTGTCTAATATACATCTCACTCATAACTGACAAATTACACTTGAAGACAATAGAAATTAAACAATGTGTAACCTATCCAGAAACTAACACCTTCAACTAAACGTTAATGGACAAGTTTAATACCACTGGAAAAATGTTGAGAAATTATTTCAAAATCAGTCTTTAGCTTTAAAAATTTGTCATTGTGGTCTCAGGATGCAAACATGCATTTACAACAGTTAGTTCCTTAAGAGCAACTGAAAGGCGGTGTCTTTGTAACATCAGCTCATTGAATAGCTGATTTGTAAAGCAGAAAACAAGATGTTATACATGCACTAGTGGCAGTAAATCCATGATGAGTTCTTTGCTCTGTAGTAATGTGTACAACATTTGTGGAAGAGTGAGGAGCTTGAAACTGTGTCAAATCTTCTGTAAATAAAGAAAAACTGTTACCAAAATTAAAATGCTTTCATGAATAAATTAGAAACACATGAAATTACAGCCTGTCTACTTTAATACAACATACAAGCTACAGTATAACGCTGATGCTCAAAGTTGAAGACCAAAAAACAACAACATACGACACTCATGACAACTTTGAATGTGCACAAGTCAAAGTAAGTTTGGTGGGGGAGCAGATCTGTAAGTCAGGCATCAGTTTTCAACCCCTGTCTGAGGGTGTGTTCCCCAGAGAGAGGATAAGGTAGGATCCTAACTGAGACCTCAAGAGACACCAAAAAAGAAAAGGCAGATTTAATTAGAGGCTTAGAAGAGAAGAGAAGAGAAGAGAAGAGAAGAGAAGAGAAGAGAAGAGAAGAGAAGAGAAGAGAAAGAATCTGTGACATCTGCACAGGAGGTACAAAGGTAAATGACCTTTGAAGAAAGGGTACCTTGGTAAGGAGGCATACTGACGTTCCACCTCTTCATAACGTGGTGCTAACTGGGGATCTGTCCCTCTGGTTGGCATCTGGTAAAGAGAGACAACAGGTTAGTTTGTGTAAAAACTTAAACCACAGACGTTTTTACGTATATCTTCAAGTTTAACTGTGTCAATTTCTCGGCCTCAGGTATGAATAAACTGCAACACTGTGAGCCTAAGCATGTGCAATGCACACACCTTTCCTTGTGGTAACGTGCGTGTATTTATACGACTATGCATTGTATGGACCAGTTTGTGCTTTATACTATGGGATTGAGGACATTTTGGGAAAGTGAGGGTATTAAAGCTAGTCCTTAGCTTGTGACACCCCCTCAAAGGGCTGTTTGATGGTTAAGACTTGGTTTTAGGGTTAAGGTTACAATTAGGTTTAGTTTAGTTAGACAAGTGTTGGGGTTAGGCATTTAGTTGTGATTGTTAAAGTTAGGGTAAGGGACTGGGGAATCCATTATATCAGTGAATGTCCTCACAAAGATAGCTGTACAGTATGTGTGTGTGTTTACAGGGGTAATTTAGGAGTGACAAAGGCTGGTTATTAGAGACTCAGAGTTTTAGGCTACTGAAGTTTTTAGGGGGTGGAGGGGTCTGCAGCCTAGATTAGGTTTCTTCCAAACAGGATGGAGACATTTTATTACACACACACAAACACAGAGTCAGTTCTCATCTCCATCTTGAGAAAAAAAAATCTTAAGCCAAGTTGCTGACGGTTCAGTCTCTTGTGCTTCCTCTTTTACTCTTCATCTCACTGGTTCTCTAACACTCTCACATCTAGTTTTCTCTTCCTCCACTGATTCCCATTCCTCTCTTTTTCCTTTTATGCACACACAGCTCGCTCCCAGAGATTATCCTGTCCTATTCTGTAGGGAGATTCCAGCTGCCATGGTGCTCCTTAAAGAAGCCGACTAAACCCCAAACATCAACAAGCTCCGTTAGCACACACACACACACACACACACACACAGACATAAAAACATGCATGCTATTTTCTCTGAGACACATTGAACATTGTAAATGAGAGTCATTCTTATATACTGCAGGGTGAGGGAGGGAGATATGATTCAGGTGACTACGAGTCTGCATACAGCACATGGTGCACCCTAATCATAAAAATAATACTTATATGGAGGATTATTCAGTCCCTTCAGGGTTTTTTTTTTAAATAGCTCATCAAATGTATCACACCTTTGCCACTGTTAAATGGAGCTTTTGTGGATAATACACATTTCTATCTGATAAAATTGCACAACACATAACTGCTCCTTAAAGTACATTTTTGTGTCTCTGACAGGACTTTATTCTTGCATTTTGGATCCATAGCTTCTGATAAAAGAAGGGTTTACACCATGTGCCCAGACAGTGGTAAAGGAATGACAGTAGATCCAAACGAACATGCTAAAATCAGGGTGAATTCTATGGGTGTGTCCCATGTGGTGCAGACAGCAGGTTAAAGGTGTTATATTCTCTCCTTGTCTCCAGATAATTTTGTCAGTGGGAAAGGTGCTGAGACTAAGATATTACAGACCACAGCTTTTCTCATCCTCTTGTCTCTGCATTCCATGGCATGATGCCAGGAGGCATATAAAGCAGATTTGCTGGTCCGACTTTCTTTTGAACACCTGTCTTTATAGCTTCAATATCTCAGGTAAAGAGACAGCAGGATATTAGGTTCGCCTAAGAGAGAGGTGGAGTGAAAGAATGAAATGACATTAGATGGAGAAGAGAGGAGAAAAGAGAGGTAGAGTGAATGAGAAGTAAATGAGTTATGGAGCGCAGATGAGGGAGATACGGAGAGGAGGAGGGATATTATGAGGCCATTGAGAAGTGTCAGAGAGAGAGAAGAGATGAGAGGTGAATTATACAACAAGGGAGCGAATGGGGTGAAGATGGAGACAAAGTGGGGGAGGTGAAAAGGACACTACCGACGTGATTTAAACAAGGCGTTAAGGAGGGAACTAGAGATAGCGAGAGGGCTGAGAGATGAGAGGGGGGATGACTGTAACATCTGGACATGACCGAAAGGTGAGAGACACCAGTAAGGGGCTGAAGAAAAGGCAAAGAATCATGTATAGAGGAGTGACTGAAACTGAATGAAAGAGGGAGAAGGATGTCACAGAGACACACAGGAAGGCAGTTGAAAGATAGTTTTGACAGAACTGTCCTTTACAATCAGGGTAGCATTATTCTATGTTTTTCTTATTGTCAAAAAATCCCATTAAAAGACCAAAACCAATAACGCTTTAGTCTCTCATACTGTCTGATTTCTCTACAGTGTCTGTGGCTCTCAAGGAAAGCCCAGTTCATGAAAAACAGGTCACAAATACAAAGTTTCATTTTTACAGAAGGTTCAATAATTTCCTAAAACAGCTGAAAACTGCAAATATTACTGAAATGTGTAAATATTGCATTTGTTGCGGACTACTTTTAGCTGTACTACTACACATTTGATATATTAGTGAGTATTTATGGCAGTGACATGCGGGATTGACTTAAAGCTACTCTACCTAATTTCTTTTCAGCTGATCGAAGGCCTATTGACACTCAAAACAAACTGACACGTCGTTACTCTTTGCCCCTCATGTCCTGTTTACTAGCAACAACGTAAACTACTGATATCTGGTTGCAACAAACTGCACAAAATGCAGCCTCCAGTCCAGTAAAAATCCCAGGTTCCTGCTAATGTGACACAAAGCACTTACATTGCACAGTTCTGCGCTGTATGGGACAGGAAAAGTTGTACCAGACTTTGGCCATGGGAGCAGTACTTGTTGGTTTGATCAGTTTACTGTGGGTTTTGGTCCTTTCATGGGATTTGCTGTCAGTAAAGAAACATATATACAGTAGTATTCCTGCCCTTATTAATTAAAATGCAACAGACTCTAAATTGAGTCTAGACTGTGAGTGAATACACTGTTTGGGGCTCTTCTGCAAGTGTGTGCGTGTCTTTGTGTGTTTCCATACATATGGATCAAGGGCAGATCATAGTGTGATGTCACATGCCAAGAAACACAATCACATGAACATGTAATGAATATGCATGTAGGCATATGAAGTGAGGGAGTGTATTGTGGTCAGAAAAATATCTACCTGATCACTAGTAGTGTTGAGAGAAGGTTTGGAAACAGAGTTAACCAAAGTTAACAAGTAAGCTTGTTCATGAATAACCCTTTCTTCCAGTTAACTCATATATGTGTGAATATACCTCTCTAAGTGCGTGTTAGTGATTAAACGTTCATACAGTTCTGTTTCAGGGTGCAGCAACATTAGTTCGGAGTAAATACAAGAGCTGGGCAGTGTTTGATTTGAAAGGAGCCCGCGATGCACAGCATACAAGTCGGAGAGCAAGAAGCTGTCCTCACATCAAACACGAATTTGTGATGAACACCATGTATGCATATCCAGTATCCAGCTTGTGTGTACATTTTGCACTTTGAAAAACTTTTTTAGCCAGAGTAATAAAGTACACAAAGTTCTACTGAAAGATGCTTACAGCTGAAAATCTGACAATCCGAAAAAAAAAAAAAACCTCTGCCAGAGCTACAACATCCCCCAGATTGTGTATGAGCTGAATGACTCAGAAACAACTCCAGCTGTGTGTGTTAGTCTGTCTGTGGCTGTGTGTGTATGCGTGTAGGAGAGATAGATGTTATTCACAACTGTGACAGGAGTACAGTGCAGGGCAAACACTACAACGGCTTAGCTTGCGTGGGACACACTGTACACAACCTCTTTTTTTTCCACTCACATGAACGCTCGCACACACACACACACACAAACTTATATGCACACACAATAAAAAAAACCTACACTTAAACAAAACATGGATAATCTATCTCTTTCAAGTATTGTACTCATGCACAAACATAAGCTCTCTCTTTCTAGGCACACACACTCACACACACAAAATTTAAACACACTCCTCACTCACAGAAGACTGTGGCAGTAGTGTAGCACACTGGTCGGGGTAATGGTCTAGTGAAAAACCATTTCACGGCACAGCAAGCAGAGGAGAGGCAAGGAGGAGAGCGCGGAAATCAGGCAGAAGAGACTGATACTGGAGGGAAAGGGAGCAGAAACACACACACCCAGACTTACACAGGCACACACACTGTAAGAGGGACTCATCTCTCTGCCTTTCAATAGACCCTTCAATTTACCCATAAAACACACCATCCCATCACCTTTAGCACTGACACGCTCACACAGTCACAGTTTTTCTCTATGTTTCTGTGTTTTCTTTCTTGGCCTATCTCACACACACACACAAGAGTGAGTTTTTTCTTGTTTGTTTGCTTAGTTTTATCTTTATTTTTTTTTAAATTTAATTTAAGCTATTTCAAGGATTTCAAAAGGATTTAGTTTAATATAGAGTATTTGGTAGACACATACTGCCTCAGTGAGACTACTTAGTCCAAATGTAAAGTATCTCATTCTTCTTTTTAATGCTTACACCAGACTCTTTCTTACCTCCCTCTTTCATCCTCTCTTCCTCAATCTTTCCTTTTCCCAAGTCCAAACCGTGTCTTTGCCCTTCATTAACCAACTCTTCTTAAGTGAAATAAAGGGTCCTCTTAATACAGTTAAATCCCAACCCCTACCTCCTACTTAAGATTTAAGATCTCTTTTCTCTCCATAAAAATGATGATGTCTCACTGCACCTTCCTTTCTCCTTTCCATGTATTTCTCACTCATCACCCTGCTCTCTTCTATTTACTCCCATTCCTCTTTTGCTCTTAGTCCACGGGTCTTTCTTTCACTCCCAATGTTCCTTCTCCCTCTGTAAATCAATAGAAAAAGTTTTTGCTTCCTCTCCGTCCTCCCTCCATTGTGCCCCCCCCCCAAACCAGCTTCTCTCCCACCCCAGTAGAAATCGATGGATGAGTAACAGAAGGCTGGTTCTAATCCATATCAGTCATGTCGCTTTGCTCAGCCAGCATTTGGGCTAACTCAATTAAAACACAGCTCTGAAGAGGCTGCAGTTACTGTGGTGTGTGTAAGCATGTTTGTGTGTACTGCTGCCTGTCATACACCTAGTGTAATTCCTAATGTCTGTGTGTGTACACATGTATGCTAGTGTGTATGGTCACCTGAAGAGGTATGCTACAGGAAAGAACAAACAAACAAAATTCCAGAGGTAACGTGCATTTTACACTGGCAACTGTCTATTTAATGACTTTACAGATTATAACTGTGGCTCAAAATATGTGTCAGCCAAATCATGATTGCAATCACCTGTTTACTCTTTGTTTGAAACAGATGATGTCAAGCAAAAAGATAAATTAAAAAAATAAAAGTACATAACTGTTTGTGTGGAAGGGAGTGAGAAAAAAAATATCACGCCTGTCTCCTGTGTGTGAAGTGACCTACGCTTCAGCTAGTCATGCATCAGAGGGTTTTTTTGTAGCAGATGTGGATTTGTAATTTTATCTCCTTCATTTCCTTCCCAAGTTCACATCAAATTTAGTTTATACCCCTCATAACCTGTCTGCCATTCCTGTTCACGAGTTGTGATGCCATCCATTGCCACTCAAGTAGTGAAAAACAAGAAGACGATGTATAACAAGGACATTCAGCCTGAGTTCCTTCACACACTCCATCTGTCTTTGCTCCACTTATAACAATCCACACATACTTCCTTCAGTTCATTGATCCATTCCCTGCACAAGCAGCATCCCAGTCTTTAGCATACTCCATCTATTCATTTAATAATGTACACCATCCATCCATTCATTCATTATTTGTAGAGAGCGCAGTGATTGCAGCTGCTGGTGAAAAGCCATCCATTTTCTCAGACTAATTACTGCAGCCTCTTAACAAAGTAGCACTAAAAGAAAGAGAGCTGACAGGCACACTCAGAAGAACAGGCTAATTGACATTTAAGCACAAGTTCACCTTTGCTTACACTCACAGAAACACACACATTTTAATGATGCCTTTACACAGTTTTATCATTCTCCTTATGAGCCTGTATTTACCACAGACAAGACAATCGCTGTGTCAAAGTCAACTACAGCATGTCTTCTACATCGCTCCAGTTAGATATGCACCAGCATCACAGGCTGACAGCATTTGTAGATGCAAGATAATATTACTTGAACATTCAGGCCAGAACAAATATTTTTTTAAGGAATTACTCTTAGTCTAATACCTTCTTCAATGATCTAAACCATTTCTAGATTTCTGGTTTGTTAAAGGAATATTTTTATCTCATTGGTTTAATCTGTCTAAAATCCAGTGTGCAAAAATGATAATTTACCATTTTATACAGGATTATTGCTTGGCTGGAAGCAGTAACTATCTGGAGTCTCTGCTTGAGCTGAGTTCCCTTGTCAGAGTAAAGCACTAGTGAGTTCTGAAGATTATGTGTCTCTTTCTGCCACTTTTCTCAAAACATAGTCCACTCCCAAGGTTGTTATGATGTGTCAAGTGATCAAAGCTGATACAGCAACCACTCAAATCTACTCAGATCCACTCGGGTAGTGAATACTTTGACACAAAGACTGGAGACATGTGGCAGCAGAACGAGACCCAAACCAATCTGGCTAGACTGAGTAGAAGTTGGACCCAAGCGTGAACCCATGGAGATCTCTGGCTTCAAGGTGGATTTTGTTACCTTTGGATGAAACCAAGCTTGCTACCCTTATAATAAGCTAAGCTAACCATTTCTTGATTGTTTACAAGACACTGTAAAAGCTGTGAAGTTTCAGAATGAGAAATCTCATCACCTGGCAAAGTATTCATAGAGTCATTATTATGGATCAACAATCCCAGTAGACCTTGGTGGAAACACACCGTTTTGGTCACTTTCTGCTACTGGTTTGTAAAATCTCACTCAGCCCTGCTGAAAAGACAAAGGAGTGGGGGTAATAAAGAACAAAAGCAGTAGTGACAAACCGTGAGAGATGCAGAGAAAGAGTGAAACAACAAAATTATTGTGGGCATATCGGCTTATTTGTTTACAACACCAAAGGACCCTCTTCCTGCTAAAATGTCAGCAAAGTACTAGAATAAAGGGCTAGGAATTAAGACTGGAGCACAGTTAAATGTCACAGTGCTGTTGAAGCTCTGGTACAATTAAGACCACAGAAGGTCAATTTCCCCCAAAGCATGCAGCTTAGAGCATTTCCCATGAATACAGCGATTAATACTACTTAATGCAAAGCATATCCTGTTTATTTAGTGTAGGTCTGTGAGGGGATGGAACCGACTGCCTATTAGGTCTGTGTGTGTGTGTTTGTTTGTACGCTTATCAGTACACTGACCTATCAATCAAATTAACTCCTCTTTTTAAAATGGCATTTAAAAGTAATGAAGCAGGTGGCATCCCAGAAAACTTGCAGCAGGCACACAGCAATACACACACACACACACACACACACGCGCACGGAAGTCTGGCTTCTCCAGTTAACATGTTGAAGTGTCCTTGAGCAAGACCCTGGACCCCAAGTTGTTCCTGATGGCTGCCCCAGCAGTGTGTGAGCCTGGTGTGAGTGGAGGTATGAGTGTGTATGAATGTGTGCTTCGTGTTCGCAGAATATGTTGAGTAAAGTGTAAGTCCATTTACATACAGTGTCCACACTCACAGTTCTGCAGTTGGCCTGCTTTGTTTTCAGACCACAAACAAGCTGCACCAAATTCATCTTAACAGTGCCTCTGGTTGTTTATTCCACACCAGAGGGAGTGCAACTGAGAGCGTTTACATCAGTCCAAACTACACAAAATGGGAAAACGCTCTAGAGTTTGTTTGAGCCGGTTGGATACACGGCGCGTGTGAAATAATCTCTGAATGTTTTTCTTTTAGGAGGGACTAACTGTTTTGCCCCAAAATGACAATCGAATTGCCCATATGTGAATGGGTTAACATACTACTGCCACCGCAGCGAGATTAACAACACACAGACACACACAAGCATGACAAATTCTGATCCTGAACAGTGAAATAGAAGCCAGCTGTGCACTTTTCCCAGTTCAATCCAGCTATTTTTGTGTGATCAATATACAGTATATAGTAATATATTTTCAGAAGTGACTGTGAGGAAAGTTACAGTATGAATAGAAATGAGAAAAAGAGAGAGGGAAACACTGAGTGTGGTGGGAGAGAGATGTGGATAAATAAATGATAAGAATGGAGGTAAGGCAATAGCAGAGAGGATAGGATTAGTCTCTGCTGCAAAGCCTTTAGAGAAATGCACACAAACACACACCTACACGGTAATCATGAGTGTGCATGCTATATCAAGCACGCATCCATGCAATGACTTAGACACTCATTATTCATGCGATATAAAGAAATAAAAGATGGAATACGCACAGAACCAAACACATTTAAATCCAACACTCGTACGCATACACACTCAGGTTTATCTGATCCTTAGTCTTCTTAACAGTTAAGCTTGTCCTTGAAAGTGCAATGTGGGGAGTTGATAAGGGGACAAAAAGAGAGAAGGAAAGATTCAGGGGTGACGACATATATAGAGGGACAAAGAGAAGGATGAGGTGAGGGGGAGCTAAAAATGAGACGGCAGATAATTTGGCTTGGTCTAAGCCCCCCTATTTGCCACCCAGATAGTAGATCCCTGTACCTCCACCCCCCCAATCTCCATGCTTCTCTCTACCCCAAACTTACCGACTTAAAAAAGTTCCCCTTTGAGGATTAGAAGGAACAAAGAAAGGTGAATTCCAAGAGACTGAGAGTAGAAGAGAAAGAAATATGGAGAGTGAGAAGATGTAGGGGTAAAGGATAGATAATTTACCTGACAGAGAAGACGGGGGCGAGGACAGAGACAGCAGAGATGAGAACAGGATAAGTTTTTGCCCCCCTCTTCTATATTCATAATGTCAGTGCCTTTTGTGGATTCTTGTATTTTTTATTTATTTTTCTATGATATCTCAGGAGCAGGACTTAGCATAAGCACATAAAGCACAGACCAGGCACCTTTCTACTGAGAGAGAACAAACGCATGTGCACATACATACACAGAATCTGAATATGGGGCTGAAAATGTGTATTTTTTGTGTGAGCGTTTGTGATTGTATGACATGGGGAGCAGGTGGCTATAGTGGCAAGTTAGATGGAGCTGTAATAGGATGAAAGTGACACTTTCTCTTTCTGCATCCCTCACTCACTGCCTTGCTTTTCAGATGATTGGCTTCAGTCTGGGGGCACTAATGGCCAGGCTGCCTTTTGATTCTTTCCTATATTTTTATGTCTTCTAATCTCATAAAGTCTTGCCCTCTTCCCTTCTACTGTCTCCTCTGTCTGTCCACTGTTCTAGTCTTTACATGCTTTATATCTTTTTCTTTCAATTTTTAAAATGCACTCTTCCCTTTTAATCTTCTGTTTCTCATGTCATTCGTTTATTCTCTCAGGCTTTATGGATGTTGCTATCACTGGCCAATAATTCAGATGCTTATTTTTATTAAACATGTATAAGTGAAGTTAGGTAGGGGAGTATACATCAAATGTGTATGGAATGTGGAGACAAATTGGTTAAATTGGACCAAAGTTGTTCCAAAGAAGTGTGGAAAATTGAGGCAATATTTGCTTTGGTGCTTTGGAAGGAGGCAGAAATCCACTTACTACTTTTGTTCATTATGTGGACCTGAATTCGTGGACAGAAAGGTACACATGTACAGACATTCAAACACACAAAGCTGGTAGCAAGTTGTTTTTGTGGGTCTTCCTTGAAAAGAAATGCACAAATACCCACAACTATAAAATCTTAAAAAGCTTAAATTGCAGTCTTTTTTAACTATAATGTACGACTCCTGAGCACCCTTCAGCTATTTCCAGAAATTGAGCAAGCTGTTTGTTTAACCATACTAAAATGCTACTTTACTGATTTAACAACATGTTTGAAATGATTGGGCTGAGGCGTGAAAATGAGCATCCGCAGTACAACAGCTATGTTCTCTGCGTGTTGTAGCCTACACACACAATACTGAAAACCCCTGACAGAGATGATAAACATCACTGAAGTGGTTCCAGTTGTATGAACGCTCTGACTTGGCTGAAGGGTCATATATTACCTTTACTACATGGGTGCCATCTATACCCTTCTAGACATAAATAGATAGAAGTTTTCTGGCAGACAGAAGCAGTCTGCTGCAGATCGGCCAGGATATGGCTTAGCTCAGGTCCAGGTGGAGCATAAGGGGGGATGGGCAAACAGAGGAGAACAGAATTAGAGAAAGCAGGATGGGTGGGAAAGAAAGAGAAATGTAAGGAGAGAGCAAGACTGGGATTAGAAACTCTCTGAAAAGCAGTCACTTAATTTCCTGGCTAACCTGGCTATGATTATCTCCTGAGTTGGAATGGAATGTTTTATGTCCTGGGACCAGAGTAATCCTCAGCGACTAACCTTCACTTCTCATTTCCTCTGGATTAGCTCACTCTGCTACTTAATAAAAAAAGCAAAAAAGTTGATTTATATTAACCTAAAGTGAGAGAAAGATTGTATCTCTCCCTCCTTGACTATGGGGACTAGCCTCACCAAAAAAAAATCTCCATTAATATTTACCATTTGTTCAAACATTTAAAATCACCTATATTAATGTTTCCTGACAGGAACCTCATGTGGTTTTGTGAATAATGAGAACTGTATCTGAGAAGCAAACCTGCAAGTAGTGTCACATTGTTGTAGTGCCAGAACACAGAAGACTGCTGTTTGCCTTCCATCTGCCACCAACTGTCAGCATGGTTGTTATCTTTGTCATTAATGAAACTTGGAGAAAACTGGCAATCTGTGAAGATAATCATGAGGTAAAAACATTCTGAATTTGACATCACAGATGGAAAAACTGTTGGTAATGGAAAGGATGTTGCTACTTGTAAAATGCAACTGCATTACTATAACATTAGCTTTTTTATAAGTAAGGCAGCAAAGGCATTATAAATGTAAATTATGTAGAGCCTAAGCCATAGGCTACATAAGTGGCCTGTGCTGTGCTGTTGTGAGCATTTATACTTGTGCACTGGTGTGTCTGTGTCACCCTGTAATTACACCACCAAGATGCTAGTTGGATGTGTAGTTACATTACTGGAGAGGTGTACGTCAGGCTATGGTGAAGGGTATGAACCTACGGGTTACCTACATCGAACATATGGTGTAGATTCAACGCAGAATCATAGATCAAACTTCAGTGTGAGGCTCAGTGGTGCAGTGTTTAGCACTGTGGCCTCACAGCAATAACGTTGTGAGTTCAAACCATGCAGCTGGCTGGGGCTTTTCTCTGTTAAGTTTACTGTTTAAGTTATCCCTGTGCCTGGGTGAGCTTTTCCAGGTACTCTGGCTTCCTCCCACAGTTCAAAGACATGTATCTCTGGTTGACTGGTGTTTGTAAATTGTCCATAAGTGTGAATGTGATTGTGAATTGCTGTCTGTCTCTATGTGTGAGTCCTGTGATAAACTGGCGACCTGTCCAGGGTGTACCCCGCCTCTCATCCAGTGTTGGCTGGGATGGGCTCCAGCCCTTGTAGGGCCCTCTATAGGATAAGTGATACAGATAATGGATGGAGGGATAGATACTGTATTAGTTTGGAACTGTTCAAATCTGATATTTTGAAAATGTGGGAATCTTACCAGGGACTAAGCAGTATAGAAAATGAGATGAGATGAGAATCTTACCAAGTTGTTATTACAAAGGCAATGACAACCTGTTTCGAGGACTTGGTGCACTGTCACAAACATCCACGTTAGTGTTTGCTGGATGGCGGATGGGCAAAGAGAGGGTAAACTATGGTATTTGGATTCAAATACAGACTGAATGATAACTGAAGAGAGAAAAACAGGACTGTATCCTTCTAGGCTGGTTTTATACTGTCGATATCTTGTCTGAACGTGCGAGACCAGCCGGTCGCTCAAATGAAATTCAAAAGCATGTGCGCACTCATGCTTGTCATGGTAACCAGCTGGCTGTGACTTGTTGCCTGTTTGGATTGCTAAACTGGTAAAGGTGACACAATGCCTCCAATAATTTAGGACCTGATGATTGAGGGTTATTTGCATATTCACACAAGGACTGAAGGGACTTGCACAAACACTTATCACTAAAAAGCTGCAAATGAACTGACAATTGTTCAGAAAAGCTCTTGCCAAATTATGCTCAGCAGTCTTTCCCTGTTTTTTTTTTCTTCCCTCCAGGAGTTCCTCAAGAGAGAAAGCCTCAAGTGTTGCCAGGGTACCAGCTAATCTGACCAATGACATGTCACTTGACCCTCTCTCGGCCAATGCCCTGTTTCCAACAACCGGCTGGGCCCCAGCTGGCCAATTAGCTCGCCTCTTAGTGTGGAGCCAGGCCAATGAAAAGCCCCGGGAGACTTCTGTTCATCTGAACTCACAGATGGGAGGACAGAGAGGGAGAGAAGAGGGAGCGGGAGAGAGGACGAGTGTGCATGTCTGTGTGTGTATGAGAGAGAGAGAGAGAGAGTGTGAGAGGGATTTGGCCTGAATTCCCAAACACTATTGAGACATCTTCACTGAAGAGGCTTGCTAGTTTTGAATTAGCAACAAATCTCTCCATTTAAAAGCAACCAATGGGAGAACTGTACTGCTAGCAGAAGAAATAAGAGGGAATCCAAACTGCAAAGCAGCCAGATTTTAGGAAGTTTCTTAAATGTTGATCTGTTCAACAACAAAGCTTTTCTTAAGCTTATGATGAAGTGTAAATGGCTACCACACTATTGGTTTTGTTTTTAACCAGGTTTTAATGTGCAGTAGATTGTGTGTGAATTCATTATGTTACACTTTCTTTTCTTAATCACGTTCCTGTCTATCTCAGCTTCACTTTGAAACTAATAAAAATCACCAAGGCAGGCCATGTTTCCTGTCCGTTAAGCCTAATTTAATGACAAGCTCCTTACAGTCAATAAACTGAACATTTGACTATTAAATGGAAAGGCCTGACTGTTACTAGACTGGAAATAAATATCGAGTTCTATGAAGAAAGCACCACAAAAATGCAGAGTGAAACTTGAAAATCTTTCTCTGCCTCACTGGTTACACTGATTTGGAGTGGAAATTCTCCATGCATTTCAGCAGTATGTCTATTCTTTATTGCAATAAAACATTATGTGAAACTGACTTTTTTTCCCCAGCCAGCGTTTTGGACAGCTGTATTAAAATGCCACAGTTACATACGATCCCCTTCTCACAGTTTCTCACCATGTAACGTGACTTTCCTCTCTTTTTCTGTACAACTTCTCCTGAATTGTCATCAACACACACACACACACACACACACACACACACACACTCCCCCTTTAAAAAAAAAAACACTTTTTCTCTCAACATCTGTTTCCAGTTTTGGTTTGTGTCATTGACAAATCACAAAAGTTAATCTATGGTACAAAGACAACATAGAAAAAACAGCTGGTAACAGCTGCATAGTAACAAATGAGTAAAAGGCAAAAAGAAAAATGTTTTAAAACAATTTATATGAGTGGTATGTTTGTTAAGGTAAAGCAAAATTATTATTTTAACACCACCATGCCTAAACAAACCTAGACCAAGTGTGTCTGACTGTTGCCTTTGCAAGATGGTAGCTGATATCAGGGGTGTACATCACGTGTCATCATAATACAGTTTTACATGGATTCTCCTAGACAGCAATCTGATGTTAGCTGATAATTAAAAGTATGCCATGATACAGTTTTGATTTGATTTGATTCAGATGCCTCAGACTGATATAAACAATATTATGTACCTTAACTACCAGGTGACTCACCATATTTCAGCATCAAGTATTTTTCTCTCAGAAGCTAACGAGCTTCATCCTGCTTTAAGATATCACCGACAATCCCCTAATACACATGCATGCATTTTATCCCCCCATTCTGACAGACTGACAAAGGTGTGTATACAGTACAGGTACACTTTTGACACACTGAGGTGCTGTATGTCCTCGACAACACAGCTGAGCCAATAATCTAGAAAAAAGTATGTACACAAACAAATACTCACATGTGCTCACACACACACAACAGTTTGGCTATCTGTCCTGTCCACAGTGCAGTGACCAGTGCCGATAACACTCTTCACTACACCAAAAGACATCACGCTTTACACACATACCTGGGCTGGGCTTTGTGTGTCGGCCTGTTGGCATCTATCTCAAAGTCTGAATACAAGTCATGAGAGCTAAACAGAAATCTAGTTTGATAACAGAGTGACGTGAAGACTCATGAGCTACCTCAAAGGAAACACACACCCACACTCACACAGCTAAACACAACTGCAGATAGGTTTTCCAGGAATGTGACTTCTTAGTAAAGTGTATTATTCTAACAGTTTCTGCCAACAGCACTGCAACAAGAGAGGCTTCCAAGCCAGATCAAAGCATATGTTCTTACTTCTACATGTGATGCTGATGTGGCCCTTTGCTGAATATGCCTACATGAAAATGATTGCAGGGCCTGGATCTCTGGGAAAAATTGCCATTGTGTGTATGCGTATCTATACATACTGTATGTGTGTAGAAAAATGTGTACTGTGCACGCCCTGGTCTGGACCAAGCATGGACAGTTTAAACAGACAGTCCAGAGCACAAGTATTTGGATAGTTTCACATTCTACTGTATGTTCCTCGAGCTCCATGCTTCAGCACATTCAATGGGAAATAAAATAATGAATACTACATAAAATTGTCAAGTCTCTTAATTTGACTTGGTATAGATGGGTTTACACAGAAACCCGTGTTGTGGGGTCTGTGCCTGTAGTCTTCAGTCAGCGATTGGAAAGCAGCTCAGTCAGATTGAGATCAGGTGACTGACTCAGCCAGTCGAGAACAATCCACCTCTTCAACATGAAAAGCTCTTAGGTTGCTTTGGCTGTATGTCTGGGGTCAGTTCTGCTAAATGATGTTAAATGATGCAATGCTGTCCAAAGAATTTAGATGTATTTGGCTGAATCTAAGCACACATAAAGCTCTTCAACACTTCACCCTGTTAGGTCCATCAGCAGTGAAATCACCAATAAATATGTGTGCCAGCTCCACTGACAGCCACATATGCCCAAAGCGTAACAAATCACCAATATGTTTGGTTGTACACTAGTCATGAGCTCCTATCAGGGACGTTGTGCGTCTATATAATATTTAACTTTACGTACTCCTTTCCTCATGTCCTAATTAATACGGTTGCCTGATGTTGCCAAACTATAACATGTAACATTTTGTTGTAATAACAACAACCCCGTATTTCTGTGGACAACCCTGGACAGGATGTCTGTCTATACAGGGCTAACACATATAACATAGCCTAGATTCACACTCACATTCACATCTATGGGCAATTTCAAGTTGCCAATTTACCTACCGCACATGTCTGTGGACTGTGGTGGGAAACTGGGGCACCCATAATAATGTCTACTGTCCACTCACAGCACATCAACATCTTACATATGATTTTATGAGGCCCTGATACGATGCCTCAACCCACAACTGAGCTGTGTCGTCTCGGTAAACTGACTGGCCAGACTAATGTGGTCACATAGGTGGCTACAGAAAGGTGCCTATTAGAAAAGGTTTGCCATGCTCATCTTCAGCACCACAACATTTCTGTTTACCTCCATGTGACAGATGCCAGCTGTGCTGTCAGAGCTATAATGAAGTCAGCTGAATTGGTGTTTATTGTTTAAGTGTTCAGTTGACTGTGAAGTTAACAAAAGTGCAGACTCAGTTATCAGGGTTAGTGATAGACTGCATGTCAGGTAAGTAATGATTTATAGACTTTTTCTTTGCTTTTTTTCTGGCAGTGGATCGAGCGTAATACTGCAAGTCAGCGACTGTGAAGCCTGGAAATTTGCCAGATGTCACTGGTTTTTAAAAGACGATAAAAAGAAGCAAACACTTCTTCAGTGACTGTAACTGCATATCTAAAAGCCTTTTCCACAACTCAACCCAAATGTGGTTGCTAGCTGATACGTGGAATTAATGCTTCTGCTGTTTTTCATGTCAGGACATACAGCACATGATAAATTTTGCCTGTCACCCTGTGACTCAGGCACAAACAAATTTCAGAGCTAGTCATGTGGAGACCCAGAAACCACAGATCCATGAACCGTTCTGGATCTTGACCCAGTCTTTATGAGGCCAGACTGTAGGGAATCATGCATGTTAAAAACACATAATAACTTATGACATGTTGACTCATTCTGCCCTGCTGGCAGAAATCACATACACCAATGATGGAGTCCGTGAATGCGCGTGTGTGTGTGTTTAAGAGAAAATGTGCATTCGAACATGATTCTGTTCTACTGTGTGAGATCGTGTGTTCACTGGCAATGTAGCATGCATGTGTGTGTCTGTCCTGGCATGTATGTTTTTATCATTGCATTCTGTGTGTGTGTGTGTGTGTGTGCGCGCATTCAGCGGTCATCAGACAAGCCAGGCACCAATCCCAGACAGCAGGGTCAGAGTCATTCACTAATCATATTAACATTCCTCCATAATGACCCAACGCATAACTCTCCCTTTTCAGTCTTTTGTTCTCTCCCTCCATCCATCTGCCTCACTCATGCTTTCCATTTCATTCCCCCACTCCCTGTCTATATTTGGTTCTTGATCTTATTTTCCTCATCGCCTCAGTCTTTCTGTCCATCTTCAATGCTTAACAATTTCCTCATTTGTTGACTTTTCTCCTGCATCTTTTTCTCTATTTTCCTTCCCTTCTCATTTTCTGTCCAACTGTCCTTTTGTTTCCTCAAATTAAATCCCTTGTGGTGTTTCTTTCTATCCCACTCTTTTCTCTCAACCGTGTGTATTCTGATGCTGTTATAATCCAGCAATAGGTCACCACTTTAACCCTGAAGGCACAGGATTATGGGTAATGATGAGCACCTTATATAAAGGAATGACAATGGCTTTTTACAACATTGAAAAGATTTTATTACAAGTCTGCATTTACCTTCATTGTTTGTATCTTGGTATCTTTATCTAGGAAAAAAAAGACCAGCAAGGTTCTCCAGCAGCTAGCATTACACATGACCATTACACATGGATGTCACTCTGCCCTGTGCCAGTGCCACTAATTTATCACACATATCTGTAAACAATAATCACTGATATTTCATTCATCATTCTAAAATATCAGAAAGATGATCAGTTATCAATTTAGAGACATTACAAGTAGGCTACTTCGCTGTTGAGGATACAATTAAAAGGGTGATAATGTTTGTCATAAACTGTTATTTAAATTTAAGCTTTTAAAATGTTTTTTACCTTTATTCAGGTCCAGGGAGGTCCACTGAGAAGCCATCTGTCTCTTTCAGGAAAGCCCTGATCACATTCACACCCATAAAACCACAGTCTGACCTGCTGGCCACTGAACAGCTCCACTGGGGCAGCCGAGGTTAAGGGCCTTGCTCAAGACAACAAAATGATGTTGGTGAAGGTGAAGCAGGTGCTGCTTTGTCACTTGTCCCACTCAGATTTAACAGACCTTTTTCATGGCAGATATTTTGACATATCGTAGTAGGAAAAGCATGGGTATAAGTGATAACACTCACAATCGCTGCATTCCATTTATGTGATCCTTTTCCAGAATCATGGTATTGCACATGCTTCCTGAGTGGCATTGTTTAGTGGGACACTTAATGGGACTCAGCCATCGTTCATGTTGTTAGCTACACCTGTGCTTTTTCTACTGTGACAACTCAGTGTCTGCTGTGAAATTAAGAACTTGTGTGCTCAGCCTCACTCAGTCTAGTCTACAGCTGTTGTGTCAACCTTAAGGTAATTAAAAAATGTTATTACAAATCACTATTCTCATTTTTATTTTGATTTTACATACCATCCCAACTTTGTCTGATTTGGGGTTATAATAAGCTCACCATTGCAAGCCTCTGCAGCTGCAGCACAGCCCCCCATTGGAGAGCAAACAGCGCAAGGACACATGAGTAAATGGTCTATAATCACAATTAAAATGACCAGTTGTGATCAGAAACAGCTAGATTCATAAATATTACATTGTTTGTTGCATGGAAGTAAAATACATCTTTTTATACTAACAAACTTCTTAAGTGACTTTAAGTTTCTTGAGTAAGTGTGCTACGGTAATTATTATCAATGAGATTCAATAAGGGATTCAAAAGAATTCGGATTTAGTTAGTGGATCCGGAATCAACACCAGGTTTACATCTGCTCCTCTCCAGCCAAACTAAATGGAGTCTCTGTAACTTGACTATAAAAGGTTACAATATGTAATTAGCATGATGTTCAACAGTGGCTTTCACAGACACACACACACACACACACTCTACGCAATGGTCCTTCTTTCTTCCAACTTCACATGGTTCAGAGTATTCTTTAAACAGGAAACACTTTAGATTTCTTTCAATTTTCTCAGTTACTGTGCACCATTACACTACCCCACACTCCAGCACACACCCACACATACACATTAATGGACACATCCAGACACACATTATCTCGGTCAGCTGGTGTAAATGATTTAACTGTTAATGGATCTAAATCTAGGAGTCAGTCATAACCACCGAACCTTGCTGAAGATTACCTCATAACTCAGTGTGTGTTTGTGTGTGTGACTAACTTGATGGGGCAGCAGTCCATGAGGACTGAAAAGAGACAGAAAGAGAAGTTAGAAAAGGAACATGACAGTATCTCTGTTATTGGCTGAGACAGTGAGACAACATGTGTCATATCTCTTAGTAAGAGCATGTTGATGCTACTCCCGGTAGACGCAGCTACGGTATGTGTCTGGGTCCACTGAGTCGGCAGGGATCCCACTGTATCTGACTTGGGGATTACATCCTCCTGACCCGCTGCTGGTGAACTTACACACACACACACACATAGAGAAGTGAGATAATCTTGAGAAAGGGAGTAAAGAAGGTAAAGAAAAGAGGAAAGGCAATAATAAAAGACAGAGAGGAACGTTAAGATATATTCATGGCAATATTCACAGTGAGTTCTTCCCCGATTTGTCATGCTATACAGGATCTTTTCACCTGAGAAGGAGCTTATAAAACACAGAATTGTTCTCTAATTGCTTTGTATTTGCTTTTCCCCACTCTCCACCCGTTTCCTGTCTTGATCCCCCCTTGTCTCTCCCTTGCAGTTGTTTTGGATCATCACTATCAGCCCACTTTCCTTTCTGCTCCATTGCAATCAAAACATTTGCACGGTTCCAGTGCTCTACTGGTCCTTATAAGGCCAGGTTGAGTAACAGCATTCAGCTCAATCCCATGATCACACAGGAAACATAAATTTGTCTGTTGTGTACATGTGAGTGTATGTATGTCTTTATAATGTGATTCAATTCTTAGTCAAATCTGTCAGTAAAGTAAATAAAGACCCATTTCTCCAGAAATGCCGAGCACGGGGAAAGCCCTCCAAAACAAAATGTCTACCTTATACAAATGAGTTGCAGTTAAATGCAAGTTCACTACACTTAGGCTGCATTCAGGGAGAGAGAATGAGAGAATATGATCTGAGCAGTGGGTTTGAACACCACTAATGCGTTTTTCCACGAGTGTTAGCACTTAGCAATGATCATATGTGTGTCGACACTTGATTGTTCAAATATGCATGTCTGTTTCAATCTGTTCATGTATTGTATGTGTTGGCATGCTGGGACTGCTTGCACTGGTATGTCTGTGCACGTTTGGGTATATCTATGCTGACTGAGTGAAAAATGATATTTTAGACCCCTTTGAAATACATCTCTTTCAAATCATCAAATAAGAAATGTCATGTGAGAGTGTGGTGTGTGTGTGTGTGTGTGCCTCTGCTGCCAGCAGTGCAGTCTTTTGTGACTGGGTGGTATGGCAGAGGATATTCCAGTGGATTTATAGCCACTGGCATTAATAACGGAGCCTCGAGAAATATGGCTTCACTTGGTACAGTCAACACTCCTCCCTTTTTCTCTTGCTGTTCTTTAGTTCTCAAATTCTGCTTTTCTCAGAGCACTTGCTCTGAATATATATTGTGTTTATATGTACATCTTTCCACCCTCCCCATGTCCAAGTGCTTGAACTCTACATACAGTAGTATGTAATTATGAATGGAATCATCCAATGTCATATTTAATAGAAGAAAAAAAAATCCAAAACACTGAAAAATTGGTTTAATGTAGAGCAACAACTCTGTCTGATATAACAAAGAACTACAGAGCTACAAGGCTCAGTGCAGTCCCTTTCTAGAGGGTTGGGGACTGACCCCCTGCCTGTCCACCTATAAAACACCCAAGGTAGCACAGCTATTTCTGTTTTACAATGGCTGAAATCAGGTGAACAGTTTCAAGGTCATGAAAGATGAGGTTTTATATGTGTGTGCATGTGGAAAGAGAGACATGAAAAGAGTTCTGTCTGCCCCAGCCTGGCTGTAAAATGACAAATATAATGGACTGCTGAGTACAACGCAATGGTATAAACATATCTAATTTTCAAGGTTTGTGGCATATTTATAAGAATTAAACATTTCCATCAGGACAAGCTTCATCCAAGCAGAGCCTGGAACTGGAATTACTACCTGCAAAGGCTGATTAACTACTGCCACCAACACAGTCAGGAAGTATGAGCATAGTGACACATTTTAATCCTGTGCTGGCTATGTACTAAGCACATAAGTAGTAACTGTCAGTTTGTTTGTTTGTCTGGGGGATTTTTGCCCTAAGCTTGGCCTTTAAAAGGTCACTGGTCTTCAACTGTGACAATAGTGCCAATTACACTTCATAGTGATGATTAACTTCTTTAATGAAAGGCAGGGACTATACATCTTTTCCCAGCACAAAAGTACTATATATTTATAGCACAGACACTTCAAGTTCCAATAGACATGTTCTCACTCAACACAGCTGCTCATTTAATATGCATTAATAGAGGAGAAGATTTCATGAGGGCATACAGTGTGGGTGTATATCATAAAATGTGACAACAAAACACAGTTAATCTATTTGTGGTCAAACATAAGAACACAATAAGAATAAGTAAATTCCATAATCTTGCCAAAATGTGAGAAATAAAAATCAATCAATCGGTTACAGACCTAACCTCACTTCACCCTGCTTCACAAATAAGAGATATTCTAGAAAAACACATTGTTAGTCATGAGACTCATGACTAATGTACCCACATACACACAGATTGTGGCACTACAATGTGTTACCATGGTGAAAAGGCTCTCTGTCTTTTCCCAGGTCAATACTGCGTATCAGTGTCACAGTGTTTCTGACCTTTTAAAAGTTTGTCTGATGCTATGTTTTTAAAAGGGAAGGGAATTGTGTTCCCCATTATGCAGGGAATACAAACTCATTTTGAAGCTGTTATTAAATCTTTAAGTTGTAAGGTGAGTTAAACTGCCAACAAATGCAACCTATTTTTAAAATATGTGAAAAGAACAATAGTGTTGCTAAGAAGAACACATTAGGGTTTTATGTAAATTCACAATGTGTTGCACATTTTAAATGTGTTAGACAAATGGATTAAACTAAGAAAAAAAGGAAATTTCACAGTAGCAAGTTTAAACTGGGCAAAAAAAAGTAAGATAGTGGGAACAGCATACTGGGATTTTCCCAAATTGTACTGTGAATCACACAATGGTGTGCTTGTCTCTGGATGGTAACAGTAACATATTTATAGAGACTACTGGATCTAGTTCAGATGAATAAAACCTTGAACCAAAAGTCAAAGAGAGGTTCCAGAAACATACACACTGCCAAATGAAAACACTACAATAGAAGCTGACAAAAGACAGTCTCCATACAGGACACAGTTCTGACAGTAAAGGGAATTCAGTCTTGATCTACAGGATATGATACAATATCCTCTTATAACCATGCAGGCAGAGATGAGCAATTTTGCCAGTGTTGCTGCATTTCCAAACACATTTTGCCATTTTTGGTCTTCACTGTCAGTGACAGCTGAACCTACTGCTTGCTGAATGCTAACATCTGCTTTCTAATGTTGCCCGCACATGATTAGCTGCACAAAAAAGTATATGGAGAAAATAGACCTGAAACAAAAAACAGGCGATGTGAGGCTCACACGTGTGTGCCTGGGAGACGTTTTATAGCATGGAGTTCTGTCTGTTGAATGAAAACCAAGTCTGAAAACACACTCCATCTGAATGGGCCCTAACAGCACCTGTGTATGTGACTCGCCATTTCGTTTTATGGGCTTCCCAGGCGAGTCACTGAGGTGCTTGATTAAATGATTGATTGGCTGGATTTTTGCCGTGGCAGCACGCCACTGAGAAATGTTACCAGCGGAAACACTGTGAGGATAAGCCCACCCCTGCACAGCACTACACTGAGAGCTTATGGGAGTTAATGAAAGTAGCTGTGCTATAGCTAAGTTGGCTGCATCCTGTTAGGATAAAAAAAAAAAGACTTTTACTCTGTCAGGAATCTTAAACATGATCCTACTGTTCTGAAACATCCTACTCAAGTCAGCAACAAAAGGTTCCTCTCCTTCCCATTCAGGATCAGACTCTAGTTCATATATCTCTATGTACTATCTTGCCTTTCAAGCTGCAGGTATTACACAAAGTAAAGACCAACATATGAGTTACCAGCATTATTCATTAGATCCTACTTTCACTGGCTGGGAGTGAAGATGAGTCAACACCTCCGGCCAATCAGAGTAAGTAATTGTTTATAATGTACATTTTATGTTAATGAATACTAAAACAGCCTGCTAGAGGACAGACGGAAATCTGGGCTGTTTGTAAAGGAGGACTAAATCTAAACAACCTTGGGCGAATACACTGTCATAGATGTGTTTAAATTACACTCAATATTTATAAAAATTGGTCAAAAGGGGCCATAATGCCACCTCTTTACGCCCACAGTACAGGACAAAACTACATGAAACCTCTTCATTATAATTAAATCCTATAATAGAGGCTGTGTCACACCGCCCACCAAAACAAGTGGCTTCCATACCCACTAGAACTGTGCGTGAATGTGTGTGTATGTGACAACGACAACAGCACCCTGTTGATTCAGTTCTCTCCTTAGGGAGAGAGTCTGTTGTTGTCTTCCAAAATACAAACACCCACCCACAAGCACACAATGCACTCACTTGGAAACAAAGTTGTGATGTGGCTTTTGTTGCCTGATAATTGTTTTTAGGCAAACATAATTTTGCTATCGGAGACAGCTACCCCATAACCATGAATCAATGAGATGTTAATGGAACCGTGGGGGAAAACACACGCACACAGAATATACTGTGACAACACTGCATGGAGAATTCTCCCTTCCTTCCTCACTATCTCTCTGTCTACATTTATGTTTCCATTGCTTTTACTTTTCAATGTCATCTAGGAAATCCTATACACAATTTTTTTAAAGTCCTAAGGAGAAACAAACAAACCAATAAAAAAGAAAGTAAATTAGTTTGCCATCGGCTCACCTCCATAACCATTACTTCTCCCTCTGCACCTCCCAGAGAAAACCAGTCAGGTAAATAATCACCCCTGCTTTAATTAATAAATGTATCATCCTTAATGAGAGGGGTTTGTTAGGCACTGTGATTACTGCTACTAGCCTGCTTTTTCTTTGGAGTATTTTCTTCTGGTATTTTTCTTTTTAACTTTCAAACTTAATTTCCACCTCTGAAGCATGCTAATTGCTCTCATGCTCTGCTTTATAAACAACAATGTAGTGTTCTCATCTGGAGGTAAAGAATGGTGTAATGTGTTGCTATCGATTGAAAGGGGAAGGAGAATGCCCCTGGCTGGTCCCAAACCAAATGACTTTTAGTTCTGATCTAAAGTAGGACAGGTATAACGTCAGATAAACACACCGTGTGGTTACAAGACAAATGCGCCTCATTTCTCAATCATTCAATGTTGATTTCAGTATTTGTTACGTAAGGCTCATACTCATTAAACACCACTTCAGTGCATTCTAGGAAACAACACCAATCTAAAACTGAAAGTGCAAACCAACACCAAGGTAGCTCACTGGCCCCATAATTATACCTGACAGTTTATCCACATCATATGACTACATGTCCATGAAAACCTACCCCTAGCATTTGGAATTACATTGATATCGTTACTAGTTTGACAGTTATTCAAGAAAAACAATATTTCAGTGATTACCGTTTTCTAGCCGGTGTTGGTTTAGCAAAAGCAAAATGGCAAAATGGTGCACTCCTCTTTGGCAGCAGTTTCTACTAGATAAATCATGTTACCTGATTAAGACCATGGGTCAGTTACCTCTATTTTCTACTGGGACTGTCCATGGCGGGGAACGGTGGTGTTGTGGCAGCCAGAGCTGATCATGTCGCACCATGATTTAGAAGCGTCCCTGAAATGGCTCGCTAAAAATATGCTTGAAGTCTATTTCTGACAGATGCTGCATCAAGCAGCAGAGAGCAGATGAGACGAAGAGGACGTCAGACACATGAATGACAGAAAATCAGGTTAATCTACAAAATGACGCAGACAGCCACTGCTGATGTCTATAAAAATACTTGTGACTTGTGTTTACAGCTGAGGTTTCGTAGCTTGCGTAGCATCTGAAACAGCCCTAAGACACACCCAGGCACATAAGTATACAGAAATGTCTTCATCTCATTATTTAAAACCAGTCAGGTGCTCTCTTTTATTCACAGCACAAATGACAAAACAGGTGTGAAAATTAATTACAAATAGATGCATATTTATCTTGTATTGTTTGTGTTATAATGATGTCAGACAGCATCCAGGTACACAGCAGTAAAGCTTCTCTCTCTGTCCAAGTGAGCTGAACTGAAATGTTGATCATGGTGCAGTGGTTAAACTGTGATGTGCCGCAGCAATAAACCTGTCCATTTGTCACACAGTATTAATTTAAGCTCCATGGTGAAGAACTTATTTTGGTTGTTCAGCATAATTTTCTCTTTTTTTCCCCTCAACAAGCCACGGAAGCTTAAATGTCAGCGTGACAAGAAGAGGCATGGTGTAATTCAGGAGGCAACTGATTTTACAGCACTGAAGCTAGTTTTAAGTGCAGCAGAAAGAGTCTGTGCGTGTGTGTTGAAAAGACAAGTATAC
>NW_018128033.1:680779-710377 GCF_001952655.1 Monopterus albus
AAGTCCTGAAAGCGTGTGATTAAGATTTGCTTTTGCTCCCAGGAAAGGAAAAATAAATATAGAGCCTGAAGTCGCCTCTGTTACTGTGTATCCCTACAGTTTCATCACTCAGTGACAACTAATAAATAATCTAAATCTTGAATATCATCAGCTCTCATTTTCAGATTGCTCTCTTACCCATGTTTATAAAAAATAAATAAATTAGTTGTGTAAATAAATTGTCTAAAAAAGTTTTTCACAGGTTTTGCTATGCACCTTCTCTATTAAAAGCATAATCAATAAGGGTAGACATCATCAGCCCATTTACTGGTAAAACACACACACATACAAATGTGCAGCAGCAGGTAGGAGGGAACATACTGTCATACTGTCAGTAATGGCACTTCCAGACTAATGAAAATAAAATCTGATACTTTTCAACATGTTTTTAATAGCAATATTCAGACTTGGGTAGCAACAGCAACCAACACAGTCACTGCAGGGTGACACCTTGCACCAGTGTGGGAGGTGAGTTCT
Source organism: Monopterus albus (assembly GCF_001952655.1). Lineage (NCBI taxonomy): Eukaryota > Metazoa > Chordata > Actinopteri > Synbranchiformes > Synbranchidae > Monopterus > Monopterus albus. The sequence continues at coordinate 681,296 of NW_018128033.1, forward strand.
TGTTAGTGCATCAATAATTTACTGTTATTTCACATTACAGACATGTTTTTTAACAACATGACGCCAGCTGCCTGAGCTCAGGAGTGAATCTGTGAGGGTGTGATGATAATTCTGTGATTTGAAAAACAGTATCTGTGGGATGACAAGCAAGTAAAACCTGCACTTATCTTCTCTGTGAACCGTGGATCATTTCAGTCCTATCAGTTCAATGCCTGCAGGAGCCATTAAAGTCAAAGAGCACTTGCAAGTGACAGTTAAAGGGCCTTGATCACTCGGCAGACACAATAAAATCAGTGATTATTCTGATAGGTGATAAGGAATTAAAACACACACACTGTACATTTAGTTTATTAGGTACACGCGGCTAAAACTGGCTAATACAGCAGCAGTCCTGCAATAAATCCTTCTTCATGATGGTGATAATGTTCATTTTTTTGTTAAAACTGGTCTAGAGAGGTGTTGATCAAACTGTATGAGAGGTATTTTGGTTATTTACTGTAGCACAGTGTCACTGATCTAAATTGGGCAGATGGTTCCGCAGAAACACCCGTCAGGATACTCAACAGCACCACAAGCTACAGCCTCCAGAATGATCATACCGTTGAATCATCAAGTCTAAAACAGCAGTTTTATTGGAGGACTGCTGTATTAGTTTTAGCTACAGTAGGTGTACATAATAGACTGCCAACTGAGCGTATGTACATACTGCACTGGTGTGTACACATGACAACTTGATGAAACAACTGATGAAAAGTTTAATAAATATCAGGACTGAAAAAGGTTCAGATGAAGAGACTATGAGGCTATTCACATACATGAGCTACATTTCTGTAGATATTTGTTTCCTTATGTGCCCATATTTAGATGTGTGTATGTGTATGCTACACTTACCCTATGTATGTCGTTTTCATGCACTCTGCGTCGCGGGTCCAGTTCTTCATAAGGTGGAACCATTCCATCTCTTCTCGCCTGATGGTACTCTCTCCTTAGCTGCTGGATCCTATCCACACTGCTACATATAGACACACACACACACACACAGCGCATGAACAGACATACACAGCCAAGCAGACATATACACAAAGGGGAACAAAAGCAAAAGCACACAACATGTTTTTGAGAAACAAGCTTTAAGATCATTCTGAAACACAAAACTTTAACTTTAATTTTCAGGCCCCAGACGTACAGTAATGTTTCTACATTTGAGTGCATTTAATATCACTCTGGGACGCAAACAAGTGTAAGTGTGTTCAGTAGTGAGTGAAACAATCAAGACTCCGACCAGATTTAGATTGTTGTATGTATTTGACATAAGTTTTTCTCACAACTGACTCACATCAGCATCAACATAAGACACTTCAAGAACTCATATCCTGATGATGATCCAGCAAATAGGGGTCATTTGTTTATTTTAACAGTAATTTTTGCATCATCAGCCAGCAGAATAAGGAACTGACCAGCCCATGTGAGTGCATGCAAACACACAAGACATACACACACAGACGCTAATCTCTTAATCATGCAAACTCCCTATATCTATATGTTTTCCATCATTTTTCTTTTCCTTTGCAAAGGGCAAGAAAACAAAAACAATCATTCTATGAATATTCTTTCTGTCTGTCAAAAAAGGAAATATGTACCACATCAGCACAAACCCTGGGCATCCTTGTGATTCATGCGCTTAGACACACATCCACACACACATAATGGAAATGTGGAGTATCATATCATACTAACACAGGTTGGGACAATCAACACAGCCATTACAGTTACAATACATACATAAAATGCAAGACAGAAGACTTGAAGCATAAAAAAACACTTTGGGCCAGATTTAGAGGCATATGGCACAGATGACGCATGAGCTGGTATACAACCTAATTTGGCCTGATGATAGTAGGAGTGTATCTGTCCCATCACATGGGTGTGAGATGGACAACTGAAAAACACAGGTGAAACACTGTCTGTGTAGACATGGTATTAATAAATCCTGGGCCAGAACTTGAGGTGTTCTATCCCTGGCAAGGAGTCAATAATCATGCACACAACATAAACTGTACAAACCGACTAATGAAAATATCTATACTGTAAGTACTGTAAGCACACCTATAAGTATATACTCACTACAGTTCTTTTAAGTAAAGATTTCTTTTGTCATGCACTGATTATGTGTGTGTGTCTTTCTTTGAGACTGACTTGAGACATTCAGTGATTCACTGTCTACACACTGCCCGCACAAAGGCATCAGTTAAGAAGAAAAAACCCTCTACTGTTCATGTATGTCCAGCTATTGTGGGATAGAGACGTTACACAGTGATGAGTGGGAAAAAACAGAACTACATCATACTACATACCAGAAGCAATGTGACGAACAATGACGCAGCACCTTCATCTTGGTAGCAGATTAGCAAGATTTATAGCAGGGGGGAATGGTTTGTTCCATTGTCTAATGTTACTCATGACTGGCAGTCACTATCCACACCTGCAGTAATGTCATTTGAAAGCCATTAATTCTTTCATAGTAAGACTATCCTGAAAACAAAGCTCTCATCACATAAACAAATATAAATTATAACTGGGTTAACTCTAGCTACCTGACCTTCAAAACGATATGTAATGCTAGATTGTGCACTTCATGCAGTTATAATGCATACACAGTTTTTCCCCCTGTGGCCATTTTTCTTTACTTTAGTCCTGCCCACTGATTCACCCTTCTCTCCATGAAACCATAAACCCAGAGAGCTGTGAGAATGAGAGTAATATCTGCAGCATCTGAAAACAAATTATACTTGGTCTCACATCACAAATCATGTCTATTGCATGTGCTTTCTGAAAACATGGCTGTTTAAATGTCCTTTTGGTAGTGTGTCTTTATGCACCACACTGTGCCTTCCTCTACTCTCCTTCTGTCTTGATTCTGAATATTATCTGGTTCCCATTTACCCTTCACATGAAAGTCACATTGTAGATAGAGAAAAACTCTAGTGTGTACAGTTTATACTGTATCGAGTACTGCAATATAGTGAAACCATCTACTGTAGTGTCTGTGTGTATATGAGTGTGTTTCTGCTCTGTAATCTAGCCGCACAGAGTAAGAGAGCTGCGTCAGCAGTAACACACACTATCTACTGTGCAAAGAGTGGATTTGGAACAGAGTGAAATCAGATGCAAACTGCACCTGGTGACTTTTAGTCTTGACTTTCTTATCTTGTTTTTGTATTATGTTTAATTCCATTCCTTTTCAATTACATATTTTACAAATCTGTTCATTTATTTCACTGAACTAGCATTTCAAGTTGTGCTTTATTGTGTTATTAAGTGCTTAAATCCAAAAATGTCATATTTATTTCAATCAAAGTTTATTATTGAATTGACTATCTTTACCACCTTATTCAGCATTATAGAGACTACAACATTCCCGAATATATAGGAAACACCTTTGGCAAACTGGCAGCTCATAACAAGGAGATCACACAGACAGAAATAAACACTCATGGTTAGAGGCTACATCTTGCATCTTCCCTTTCTTCTTGCATCCATCCTTTGACCAGTCCTTTCTGATTGCATGTGCTCCTGGACAGCAGAGGTGTTCGACATAGAAAGGTGACTGTTTAACCCTCTCCTTGTTCCTCGTAACTACATTTTCTCAGCAACATATTTGTAATGGCTACCCTGAGCAGCTCATAAACTAACAGGAGAAGTTAACACTGGAGAGTGGTTATGTATGATTAAACTGGATGGCTCTTAACACCCTTGTTGTAAATGTTTTTGTGAGGGTTCTGTTCCCCTGTTGGATTTTTATGAAGTGCACAAGTCATGAGTGGTACTGTATCTCATTCCTGTTTATTAGGGCCACACCATACTTAGGATGCTTTCGAAATTAAAGAAATGGTTAAACATGAGAAATGAAACAAATACGGGTGTGTTCAAACAGACCTTTGTGAATTTTACCAGTGGTGTAGTTGCCTACAAAGTCAGTAAAATAACACAAGATGATGCAAAACCACACAAAGTTTCAGTTAAAAATTGCCAGTCATCTTGCATGAATGTAAAAACAAATGAGAAACAAAGAAGAGGGACTGGATAGAGAGAAGAGAGCTGAATTTCCTGGTTTTGCCTTCAGTCTCACACAAACATAAACAGGCACATACACACATACTACTGTTGGTGCATACACTGAAAGCTAGCTAAGTACAGCTAATGTCAATACAGTTATTACATTGGCAAAAATAAACATTAACCACACAAATATTAACTATTAACTATATTTGTTTGTTTTGTTTTAACCACTACAGTACACACCTCATGCAAATATGCTCACACAGAGACTTACACACCCCTCATCCTCTGCTCTGAGCCTGAGAGAATAAGGTGATAAAATGTACACAACATTCATTTGTTGTCCACAGACATGTGCACAATCATAAACAAAGACTCAGAAGTACACAGACACATGCAAAGAATGTTTCCTATGATGTATGGCCTCATAAAAGGAAAATCAAGAAGAAGGCTCAAGAAGAAATACATAAATATCACAAAGACATGTAATGCAACTCACACAGAAGCACAAAAACCTATCTATGCAAACATTTCTATGACCCCAGACAGAGGAACTAAGAAATCTATTGATTAGCTTGTTTGGAAATAAAACCACATTATGTTTAGGAATAAAATCTCTTGAAATACACAAGCCACACACTGGAATTGAACTTGGCTGTCCTAAATATCCATCCACTGCAACCTCCTCCTAACACAGACTCTGTTACTTACTCCTTTCCTTGTGTCATAATGAATATGGTCGCTAGATATCACCAAACTATAACACATAACAGTTCGTCATAATAACCTGCTGGCACAAATGGCATCTACTGCCGTCTTTTACAGGAGGATAGTCTCGGAGAAACAAGTAAGACACAGAAGACGCTGCCTTGTAAGATTTCACCTTCTGACTTCTTTGTGGGTATTTAAACTTCGCTATAGGAATGAAGGAATGGCTCATAAGGTAACAGTCAAATAGCTAAGGTATGACACAGTAGATGACTGTGTACCTAAAAACAAACAAACAAAACTTTAATTAATAAAACTTCCGCATCAGGCATAACGTCAAAGTGTAAAATAGTAAGTCATATTTATATTAAGTATTCCAAAAAAAAAAACTTGAGGCTACCCCCAGCAAGAACAGATTCCTTTTCCTTTTACTCTCCCTCTCTTCCTCTCTCACAAGCACACACATACGCACAGAAATGCAAGAGATCAATCTCTTGCTCTTGCTCTGTCACACCAATAATAATTCTATAAATGTTTAAACTCAGAATCTGAGTCGGCATAGCTGTTAATAACGCTGCTGTTAATAATTGAGACTTCTGTTCCATTAATAACGTGGTGAGACACGCCCTACAATATATCAGTGTCCACAGTAAAGGAATGTGTCCTTGTCATTAAAGCCTATAAATATTTACAAGACTGTTTATAAGAGGTGTATTTTTTTTTCTATTACATCCTTACTGGCTTGTTTTGAATTATTTTTGGGGCCTCTGTCATGAAATCCAACTAAAAGCCAGACTCCAGTTTTGATATCGGGCTGAAATGCGACATATGATCACAAGTTATGCATATTTAACATTAATTTTTAATGACATAATGTGGGATCTGTCAAACCCTGTAGCAACACAGTCCATCCAGCAAAAGAAAAATGCACTGGTTGTAATTCTTCTAAATATGTTTTATTTATTTAAAGCTTAGCTATACTTTTAAAAGAAATTATCAAGTTTACTTTAACAGTGATTTGTCATATTCACCTAAAGATCTACCGTCTCGTATCAGATAAATTAATTAAGAGATTTAGCAGTTAAAGACAGATGGATAGATAAAATAGGAAAGAAAAGACAGGTCAATATCATGCAGTGCTTTCTAACAGATTGACCAAGTGGACAGGTTTCATAAATTTGACTGAAATCTGCCTGAGGACTTTGGTGTAGTCCTCCACACAAGCAGCGATCCACATGGAAGCACTCAAATGCACATGTACTGGTAATGTAGGGTCTCGTCTTAGATGCGGCACAGGGGAAATACACTATGTTACCCAGACTCTTGGCTCAGTCTGATCTTTCGTGTGTGTACAGCGAGCGTGTGTGCTACAACTAGTACTTCAAGTAGAGAAAAAATGAGAAGCTAAACAATCCAGCAATATGTAAAGGGGCATGTTTGAGAAATAGAAGCAGAGAGCAGGGAGTGTGTGCCAGTCTTGTATTCCTGAAGGGGAACAAACATATGGAAAGGATAATGGCATACTGGCAGAGCTGCTGACCTAACCTGAAAACATTGGAACAGAAAAGTGGTATTTCCTTTCATTAGCACAAGCACAAAGTCATGACAACCACCTTGTAAAATCAATAAAGCTTGAAAACAAACTGCTATTGATCCAGAAGCTTAAGAGGTGGTACATGTAATGCTTCACTTCAGTGTCTGAATTCTTTGGACTTTGTGCAACATGGCGCTTTAAGGCTCATTACAAATTGTAAACTTCTTACCCATCACTGTACTGTTTATGCTCATGTTGGTTGGACCTTCCTGATCTGTCTAACACTCCTCCATTGGAGTTATTTTATTCATAAAGCAATTGTTGGCTTTTTTCTGGCTTATTTGTGTAGTGAATTGAAAGAAAAGCTGGGTGTTCTTGTGCTTTTGGATCACAGAACATGCTGACGGTACCAAAAGTTAAAGCTGAATTTGGTAAGTGAGCCTTTTTTATGCACCTCCTCATAAATGGAACTCTTCACAAATGGAGCTAAAATTGCATTAATTGTTTTTTGTTTGTATGTTTTCTGGAGTAGATTTAAAGCTTCACTGCGTGGAATCATTGCTTCATTAGGTACCAGCCAGGGTTTTTTTTTTTTATTCTATTTGTTGTCATGCTTTAAAATAGTGCATATGACTTAGGGGGATATTTACTCAGGTTTTGCCTTTTGTGTTTTTACACATTTTGATTTATTTCTATTATCAACTGCTTGCTTGACTAATGAGAGGACGTTATGTATTTATTTGTACTGTTTGTAACTGAGTTGTTACACTCTCGAAGAGATTTTTAATCGCAATGCAATCTTCGTCATTAAATAAAGGTTAAATAAAAAAATAAAAATCATTTATAATAGTATAACCCTATTGTAACTTTTAACAGAATTCATTATGTTGTTACAGTACACAGGAGAAATCATTAATTAGCATTTAAACTCATAAATGAACAGTGCAAAAATGATTTTATTTTTAGGCTGGTATCAGTTCTTGGCAATGACAGGACACAAACCACAGTCGATATTAGTGAGGGAACAGAACAGAGGAAATGAAGCTAAATACTGACTGATGATGACAAGAGGGAGTTGTAGTCTTTTTCTTTCCGCACGTCCACACGTGCTGGTCTGTGTTCTCCCCTGTGTCTGGTTGTAGGGTGGGGGATCGTTATCAGCTGTGTCTTACAAGGATCAACTAGACCACAACAACAGACACAGGTCAATGCGTTATCTCTGTCACACTCAGCTGCTTGCTTCCATTTACAGTTCCTCCCTCACTCACTCACTCACACACACACACACACACACACACACACACACACACACACACACACACACACACACACACACACACTGGACTACTTGAAATTAATGAAAGCAGCTTAATCAGTGTGAGTTATTGTCCGTCATCTGTTTACATGGATATGAGCTTTCTTTACTTTGCTGTATATCTTCTATCATTTTGACATTTCTGTGATGGATTCTGGTTTTTTCCACCTTTTCTTTTACTGGAACTCATTTACTGCAGTAAATATTCACAAATCTGCCACTCTTTCAATCTAATTTCAATTTCTCACACCTCCATTCATTCTTTTCTCCCTCTCTCGCCTCATCCTACCCGCTACAGTTTATGCAGGCAATCATCTCCACTGTCATCTCTATCCCCACCTTGATACCATCCATCTCTCCTTCCCTCCCACTCCATCTTAAACTCTATCATCTGCTCATCTCCAGCTCCTCTGCCCTGCCTTCGTTTCCCTCCTTCACCTCACCCTTTATCATCTTCTTCCTCCCAATTTCCCAAGCTTGTCTTTGGTTTTAATTAGCTGACGTCTCTGCTAATAAAGTTTGACAACAAAGGATCACCAATCTTGGCAGGTGGGTCAGAGGGGGGAAAAAGAAAGAGAGGGGCAGCAACAGGAGAAGAGAGAATGTGCGAAAGAAAGACTCAGTAATTCACTGCAGTTGTGTATGCGGAGTGGGCACGTACATTCTGTCGCGTTGCTCTGCTCCTCTCTTTTCCTCTATAGCCTAACAGGAAGTGACACGTGTTTTTAAAATGCAGCTGACAGGATATGACAGTGCTCCTTACGCGGCACCATCTAAGCACGGGCAGTAATTAGCGCTCTATCGACTGCCATGACATCAATCAGACTAGCTGTCTAAATGCCTGCAAGTGCAAAAGAGACACTCACAGTGACAGAGGGTGCTGGCATCCTATCACCATGACAATCAGTGTGTGTGTGTGTGTGTGGTGCACAGGTTTAATATTGTCTAGCATAACATTATTTTGACACCCCTCCTTTATTCATATGTGTGTGTGAGGATTTAAGAAGCATCTTTACTCCACACTTACATACAGTATGATACAAAGTTATAGACTTGTGTTACTGCCTATTTATATTAGTGTTATTGCTCATCCACTTTATATTTCACTTGTATTATGTGGCGTTCGTGTGGACGGAAAAGTAAGAATCCATTGTACAGGGAAACACGTTCCCTAACTGTGCATATGACAAATAAACACTTTGACCTTTATAATTAAAACAGCCACTAGAGGCTATCGCTAAAGAAAAAGAAAAGTTATCATAACAACAATCATGAATGTATCTATAATCAAAAGTTAACCACTAGGTCACCATTATCCCCTACTGCGCATAACACACCCCCTACCACCCAAATCAGGCTAAACATCTCTGTACTGTCCACTGTCCTACAATAGGCATGCTCCACACTTAGCTGAACACTTAGCAGGCCTTTAAACACCGAGCACGCACACAGCCCGAGCACATACTCTGTTCTTCCAGGAGATCCAGATAGATAATTTAGCCATCCCTGTATGTTTAATCTTCTTTCTGACAGATTATGTATGTGGGTCCAAAAATAAATAACTCAAATAAAAACTGCTCTCCCAAACTCTGGAACCACCCTTTCAATAATTCAAACAAACCAGATAATCTGCAACACCTGACAAACAAAGGCGCTAAAGTCTCCCCCTGTGAACAAAATGGGACACTCCACCCTATGACAAGGATCAAGGTGTGCCACGTGTCTATTTGTAGCTATAAACCTCCACTGACGGTCACCAGCCCATTTATCAATGGGCTGCTTATACAAGAATTGCCAGCTGCCTTTCAGAGTAAAATCTGGACCAAAGACAGGGGGAGTACTACAGGTGGCAAACTGGCTGGCATAAAATCACATAGGCAGGCTGTCTGGCTCAACATTCCCCCTTGATATTAACAGTTGTGTGTGTGTGTTTGTGTCAGGAGCCCTACTAGCTTAACACCTCAGCCAACAACAATAGCTGCAAAGGGCATCTCATTAAAGCTGTACTTACACTTGACGAAAGGGGTTAACTGCTGATTTTAACCACAGACACATTAGGCAGATGTATTGTACATGATTGGGCTGTATTGTCCTTTAATTATATTCCTCACAGTAGCTGAGTTGGTGTTCCTTTATTTAATTTATGATATATGATGGGAAGATCCATCTTGTCTCGTTAGTGTACAGGAGACTTCTGCCATGTTTTTGTTCTTTTATTCACTGTGATACAGAGGGTGGTTGCAGTCAAAATGGGTTCACTAAATGTCTGTTTCTGAAACAACTGAGCTTTTCTTCGACTTGCCCAATGATGTTCTCACAATCAATGCGCATCCCTCACATACTCCATTATCAGCAGTACAAGTTCTTCCTAATTAAACAACAAAACAGGCTTTTTTTAAAGCCCTTAAAAAGACCCATATGTATTTTTTGGCTTGATTAACAGCACAATGTTGTTAGTCACGTCTTCCCAAACTGCTGCTAAAATGACTCATTTGAGGGTTATTTTTCATCAGCTACCAGTAGGTTAAGATCTGGGAAGGTTCTGGCATAAAACTACTGTACTTAGGAAGGCAGCACATTGAGGCTCTCACAGAACAGAAGGAAAGATGTTGCCCCCAGCGCTAATAGTGTTATCTGTGTGTGTACCAGTAGACTGTACTTGATTCTAGCTTGAATAAGAATTTCTCAAATCACTGCATTGGGTGTGAGCAGTCACTCCAGCTCACCTTAAGAATAAGTTGACATGCTCAACAACAGCCAGCTGGGAAGTGAGCATATCATGGTGCGCACCCTGCTACGAGGAGCCACTCTATCCCCACAAACACATATTGTATATACTGTACATTTTAATTAGAATAATAATCACACAAAAGGCACCCACTAATATTCTGACACACGGTAAAAGAGCAGACACAAGTAATGCGCTGCATAGGAGCCATAAAAGTCTTTTAGTGAATTAGGATAAAAGACAAAATATAATGCACACACAGAAACACACGCACCCACACACAAAAAGTCTGCATGTTGCTTAGTTACGAATTGCCACTACTGAACTCATGTTTTCTCTCTGAATGAACAAGGCATAAGAAAGAATACATCTATATAAAGGGAAATAAAACATGAAAGGCATTTAAAGCTAGTTCAGTCCTTGAGCATATACAGTTTGTGTCTTGAACTTTTTAGTGTTCATCTTTTTAAGAACCAGAGCGTATGTGCCCATGTGTCCTTTTACCGTGTACGTGCTCCATCGCAGGCGGATGTCCTTTGCATGGAATTTATTTTTCATTGACATCTACTTGTGCAAATATGAGAAGCGGAAATCATAAATGAGACCAAGAGAGTATGACAGGGAGAAGAGAGACATAGAAAGGGTCTGCTGAAAGAAAGAGTGCGAGGGGGAGGAAGGGATGGGGCCGACAAGTGCCTCTTGAGAGCTTTTCCTTATTAGCCAGGCTGAATCACGCACTTTTGAGTCCGGAAAACGCACTCTGGCCCTTTTCTCATCTGCTCTCCATCACTTGTGCCCCCCCCCTCAAACCTCTTGTCATTCTTCTCTTTTAGTCCTCTTTACATCCTCTACTCCCAGCATCTCGGTTCACTCTATTCTCCTCACTAGGTGATTCACTATTCTCATTCCTGCAATTACTTGGGTCCACTCATGTCTCCTTGGGCCCCTGTTTTTATACTTCAAATTAATCCTTCCTCTTTATTTATTTTCTAGTTTAAGTATTTTCTGTTCAGGTTCTGTTTACAGTATTTGTGCATTTTCCCAGTTTCCCGCACCCTTTACTTCCCCTTTCTCTTTTCTGTATCCCGGTCCTTCTGTATCTCTTTCTGCTCTTAGAATTACATCGCCCTTTTCTTCATCACTTCCTCCCACTAATTTGTTCGTTTAGCACCAATTGCTCAAGCTGGCTGTTTCTTCTCCATAGCTCTCTTCCATTTCACCCCTTTCCCTTTATCCTTTCTTTAGCTTCCTTTCCTCTTTATTTCTAATCCCACTCAACCTTTCATTTTACCTTCTTTTAGCTCCAAAAACACTTCCAGCTTCTCACTCACATGGGCCTTAAATCCACCTGCTTCTTTCAGTTTTTATATTGGCTGAAAACTCCGCATTTCTTTTCACAGCTTCCACAACGAGGCAAATTTCCTCCTCTAAATTTGTGGAACAAATACGCACCTCCAGTACTATTTTAAAGTTAGGACAAGTAAAACATCTGGTGAATGCATAAGAAACACTTGCTTCATCACTAAAAGAAGATGGGATACAGGCCCTGTCTCAAAATCTGTCAACATTTCAGAAGCTGGTGATTGATACTAAACAGATACCTACTCATCCAGCACAAGCTCCCGTCAAACACACATCCTGCTCTTTGACTAACCTTAAACAGACAACCAATGTTGTTTTTGTGGAGAGACTTGGTTTTGCAAGTCATAAGGGCAAGAAACTACATGTGTAGCTGCTGCATAAACACAGTCTGTTTTGCATTAGATCTGTGTATGTCTGTCTAAAATGTGATGAAAAACTTCAATCACTCCTGCAAACTACTGCTCATTCATTGACTAATGGGCCTTTTAGTTGTGATTTACAGTACCAGTGAGTAGTGCATATTATTTGTTTTAATATTTAGTAGTGCCTGAATCATGAAACAACCCAAAATTAGCAAAGATACACCCTAAATCCCCACCAGGACTAATCACCTACAAAAAGAAACAGATGTGGTGAACCCAAACATTTTGTAGATGTAAAAAATAAAGAAAAAGACCTGTGTGTATGGGTGAGAGTCTGTGTGTATGTGTAGCACTCAATGAGCTGAGAGAACATCTGATTAATTACCATGGAGGAAAGAGAGCCTCTCCAGTGACTGGCCAAGCAGTTCTAAAAGCTCATTCTTCTTCACTGTAAAGCTCCCTCTATGTCTCTTTTGGTCTCTGTTTCACTATTCTGACTCACAATATACATTTTGGGAATGTATTTTGTTTGCATTGATGTACTCTATTGTGAAATACAGTAATACTAAGATATATTTTGCTTAAACAAGTCTTTGGGACATAACCGGTAGGAAAATTAAATCTTATGCCTTTACGTAGCATTTTAGCAGCCAAACGTTTGTGATGAAAATGTCACCAAGAGTCCTAGTAACTGCTACACCGTGTATTGGGTCACACGCACAAGTATCTCGCAGGAAATCTGGTGGACTGCTCTGCAGAAGGAAATACTATTACTGTATGCTACAAAGCAGTAAGAGGACGGCTGCTCTTCTAGCACAAACAGATAAAGTCTTCAGAGTTTCTCGCAATGGCAGATGGTGGGATAAGTGAAAGCCAATGGCAAAACCACTTCCAACATGTTTATCTTCTTTAGTCAAGCAAACCCAAAACAAACGCAAATGGAGTAACACCAAGAAGAGAGAGAGGGGAAGAGAGGGAACACTGACTCTTCAATAAATGGTATGATTGTTTAATGGCTATTAGTCCAGCAGATGCTCAGTCAGCTTAGTGTAACAACTGCACTGTGAGATAGGACCAACTGCCAAACATTATGTAGAATGTAAAAGGTCAAACATGTTGGACCTACATATACACACACACCACTGCATCTTAATCGTCCTTTCTTGATGTTATTTGCGCTGCTTATCTTTCACTCATGTGCTACACAGTACCTTTCTCTCTTTCATGTTCACTCCACTTTGGTGTCTCCAGACTGATGGTTTTCTAACTGGTGGAGTGCCAGAGGTCATGGTTGTTATGGTAACCTGTCAGAGGCACTTGGAAGGGTTAGGTGGTGTTGCTAGTATAGTGAGGGTGGGAGGGTGCACCCACTGAAGAAAACTGAGGGCAGCACTCATTCAAGGCTTAGGTGGTTACTTCAGAAAACAGCCTCTGTGTGTGTGTGTGTGTGTGTGTGTGTGTGTGTGTCTGGCATCCTACACTAAATACTTGTTTTGTACATGCAGTTAAGTGAGTGAGTGCTGAAGTCGGAGAAAATGGTTTGACTGAGAAGACGTGAGGAGTGAGAAAGAAAGTGTGTGTGCTTATATACACGAGGCATTATCAACTGCTGTTCTCCACTTTAAAATCATCTGACAAACGTCCTTCTAGACATTTTTATCTTGCCACTTCTACTTCCATGCCCCGTTTAAGTCGCTAAGGCCCTCACATGTGCCCATTCATGTTGTCACTTGAAGTGTAGCTGCAGGAGGGTAAGCACCAGGATAATGATTGTATGTTCACCGTAAGTTATTAAAAATTGAAAATGCTTCTTTTTTTACACTATGATTTAGTCCTTCAGCCAAACTTTTTTCCTGGAGACATTATTTCTTTTAAAACTGTCTCTAGTATGGACAAAATATGTAGATGATGACAAAAACCTGGTTTGGGGCAGTGCAGGTGATCACACGGTAATGGCCTTATCATTAAGCTGAAAAAGGCTTGAAAACACTTATGTGGATGTACATTTGCCAAAAACACAGGGCTCATCAGAAGGACAGTGTACAACGGTAAGAAAAACATAGATAGGAAAGCAACGGGTCTAATGAGAGAGACAGTAAATTATTACAGTCAATGGAAATAAAGCTTGTGTTTATAGGAATGAATGCGAGAGAGAAAGTCTCTGTGCTTCTTTTTCAAAATGCATCCATGTTATTGTGTGTGTGTAATTTTAACCAAATATGTGGTCTCTGTTGTCTTTATGTATTTGTGTGTGTGCATGTGTGTAATAGGTTTATGTCTGGAGTAAACACACGGAATTGAGTCCATTAGAATTAAAGACAGTGAGCTAGTTGAGAAGCAGACAGTATGATCTATCACTGTGCTGTCATTAAATAACAGTCCTTCCATAATAGAGCAAATCACTAATAAATAAATCTCATGACACACACACACACAAATGCATATAGTCAGACATAAATATATACTGAGAAATGCAGATGACTATATTTTAAGACCCACACACTGTGTCAGCTGGCTGAAGAAACTGACATGAACTGTTGTTTGCTGTGTGTAACCTTGCTGTTTATGTGAATCAAAAACATGCCAGCCAGTCAACTGTGTTCACAGGAACACACAAATAAAGCAGGGGTATCAGTGAGTTTCAAGGTGTCTCTGGTGATGGGCAAGAATTTCCCAGGTGGTGCAAGGCTGATCTTCTCTAATCTTTAATACTACTTTGGAGTACTTATGGAGCTCTCAACAGATTTAAGTACTTTGTTCAGGAACAACAACTGATCGCTTAGTGTTTCTATCATAGAGATATGAAAGTATACTCTCTGCATTTATAAATGTCTTTAGTGTTTCACTCAGGCCTAGTCCCAGAGTAAAATCACAAAGGGGGCTTCTTGAATTAGTGGAGGTGCACCAGTAGCTCCAGTACACAGAGACTATACTGGTGAACAAAGACAATACACTGTAGAATACTGCTGATACACTGTCAGCTCCACTGTGTCTTACTGAGATTTAAACAAAATCTCATATACAATTACACATCTTGATTCACCATTAGTAAAAAAAAAAAAAAAAAAAAGACAGGTGGCACACAAACAATAAAAAAAATTTACCGTTCCATTAATAAATATCCAGTATTAATTTCTTAACTAACAATAAATAGCCAAAAAAAGCAGGAGGTGAAAGTAGCAACTAAATATTTAACAGCAGCATTAATGAAAAGTTGTGTCCTGTTTACCAAATATTTAAGCTGCTCTTGAATGTTTAATCAGCTACTAAACTGAGTAACTCACTATTTGTTAAGGTGCGCCTGTAAGGACTGTGCATCACCTGGGTCATCCTACAGTACTCATCCTTTGTTTGTGTCATACAGAGCAGTGTAGTGTGAGCTGGTGGCTGTGTATCCTTTTAACTATTGTCACTATCCAACATTATCAAGGATGAGCCAATGCCTGTTGTACTGTTTGAGTTTTAAAGACATCTTTAACAACCAAAACGTGCTTAAAACAAGCGGCTACTACATCTTACGTATATTCAGTATACAAACACACACAACTTTGTAGATTTGTGGGCTGCACACTGGTGGTGTTTCTGCCACTGCATCAATCTTAATGTGGTTGTGTGAAAATCGGTACGCTTCATTGCTCTGTCGAGGTGCTGATGGAACGGAGTCCTTAGTGATTTTGTTTATCTCCGTCTCCCACATGCATACTGCGGCTCTGGGCCCCTTTGACACACTGTAACATAGAGGCACACACATACAGACATTGCTGACACGCTACCTTCTTTTTCTGGCGCCATCGATTACTGTCAGCCAGTACCTGGCTTTCCTTCTGTCTGCATCATCAGGTTGCAGGAAGTAATGATAAATGAATAGCACTATCTGCCAGGATTGCTGTTGCCATGGATATAGGTTTCCAAAATCTAAGTATCGTACTTCTTTAAAAGTAAGAAAATAAGTCATAAATTAGCACTGTCACTATCTGAGCTCTGAAATATGCATATTTAATTCATCCAAATAATACTGTAAGCACATGAGAAATTATGGGATGTGTGAAGAGCTGGAAATGAAGAATAAACATTAGTTTTGAAAGGTACATTTTTGACAACATACATATTAAAGAGGAGACTGAAGTTTAAGTTGCATTTATCTATATTTAAACTATATACTTATATTTGATTATATTCAGTGGTTTCACCTTTGACCTTAGTACAGTATATTTCTTTTCAACTTTGCACTAAACTGGCTAAAACTAAAGTGAGATTTGAACTGTGCTGGATCCCATTCCCTTATGTATTAGCAAATTTTTTAACTGTTAATCGTAAAAAGGTCAAAGAAGTCTTGACTTGCCATAATGAATCACTTTTTGTACCAGAAAGAAACAATATGGAATAGGCAGTGTCAGAAAACATTTCAATGAAGCATGGAACTGTCCATCAAATGGGTTTGCTTTCTCATTTAAAGACGGGTACAGACATAAGGTGGATGTGTGAGGAATATGTGTACTCGTGGATATATTCAGCAGAGCTGTGACTCACATAATAAACTAAAGAGCAAGGACTGAGGTGTTTTTTTTTCCACTGAGATACACAGTTTGTCTCTCACACACTGTACTGTATGTCAGTGGACACTCGGAGTTAAGCTCAAAGCAAGCACAGACAATTCCATCATTCCTTTGTACAGACACACACACATACAGGCCTGCGGCAGATGAACATGATTTAGGCAGGGAACGGGAAATTAGAGGGAGAAATACAAAGATAATATTCCACTGTAAAACTGGAAATGGGATGGGAACGAACAGAGTAGGGAGACACAAGGTGGATTTAAAGAAGAACCAGTGGGGCTTATTTATCAACTTGTTGGGCATATTCATTGTGTCCACAAACTGTTTCTGATGACATATTTTGGCTCTACAACTGCTCTTGAGGGAGGTGAGCCCACACAGTGGCAACCCCTGTTATCCTTTGGTGCTGCACCCAGGGGCTCCCCGTCTATGTGAAGCTTCAAGATGGGCAGAGATTTATCCACAGGTTTAAAAAAACCCAATAACAATAACAATCCTTTATGAGATCTTTTACACACTAATATTATGTCTGAGACAGACTGATCAAACTGTATCAGTTCTGCAACTGTGTCAAAAATATTTAACCAAATGTCCTGTTACTGAAAAAACACACGGACACCCACAACCAAGAGATTTTTCCAGGCCTTTATAACATACATCTTGACAAAAGGCATAGTGTCTTACCTGTCATTGGTAGCAGCAGGAGCAGGAGGAGATGTGGTACCAGTTCCCCTTGGTTTGTTGACCTTGGCATACAGTCTGTCAAGGGGGTCATCATCAGGGCGGGCTCCAGGGTCATTGGCATGAATTCCCTGCCCTGGAAAGACAGAAGGTCGCTGGGGAGAAGGGGTGCGAGCACGTGCGTGCTGAACTACGCTGTAGGGAGGTGACTGAGGCTGCGGCACCGAACCCGTGCCTCTGTCCCTGAAGGATTTTATTCGGGCATAGTTGGGATCTGTGTCATCATCCTCCACATGTGGGTACGTAGACCTGCCACCACCACTTTGTTGGTCTCTGGTCCGGTGCTCTTTCAGCTCAGGATGTGATGCCTCGATTCTGACAGACAAATGAAGAGCTAGCTCATCTTTAAACAGCCAATGCAGAATGCAACTATTAGTTTAAGAATGGCAAGATTAAAGCAGTGAAGGACAGAAAGAATGGGAAAAAAATCACAAACAATAAAAAAAAGGAATGGTTCAAATGTGTGTGCAATCAGCTGTGATTAAGGAGGCAAACTAAAGGCTGTTCCAGACTGTTCCTCCATGAGGAGACACACCTACTCTGAACAGTATCTGAGTCTGTAGATCAGCAAATTAGAGCACGAGAAAATAAAATCATCTCATCCTCAGAACAGTCCCACCTCTCCCTCTCCTCTTTCATCCTCTCGAGCTCATAGTCGCTCAGAAGGTCTGACTTCTGTCGCTGAAGAGCCGCCTTTGACTCCTTCTTCTCCTCTCTTTTCTTTCCAAATCTGGACAGAGAGAAACAGAGATACAGACAGAAAGATCTGCATAAGAAACATAAAGAAATCTAGAGAAAAGTGGGCAAAACATCGCACTATAACAACTCTCTCAAGAGATTTCAACAGCTTTAAGCATAATAGGGTACTGTGGAAGCAGATGTGGAACAAACACCACGTTCACACTGTTTTTACAAGGGACACACATGGCTTATGTAAATTATGCACATGCAAACACAAACAGTGACATGAGCACAGATAGACACACTCTGTTATTTGGTGCAAGAATTCTGAACTGGCACATCCTGTAAGTGTCAGGACCAATAGTGTGTTAGCATGCATCTGTCTAACCTTTCCCTTACTGACACACACACACACACACACACACACACACACAAAGGTAAGCAGCTTGACAGACAAATATAAAGTGCCTGTACACTCACTGATTACTTTATCAGGTACACCTGCACAATTGTATGCAATTCAATGCAACACTTCCACCTTAACATCTGTGCTTATGAAGCTCGAAATGTTTCAGTTTTTGGTGAAATTGTCATAAATGTATTAATTGAATTATATGTTTATTATTATTCTTCATAGTTAAAGGTGGACTAAATAATATGTACAGCTGTCTCTATACTTTTGTCCTCCCCAGCTACATACATGAGAGGGTCATAATATTAGGGACAACTCTGAATATAATGTAGTCCAGTACAACACCACCTTTAACTATGACCTCAATAATAATATAATATACACACAATAAACTTTGAGGCCAGTTTTAAGTGGCCTCACATCAATAGTCAACATTTCATCATAAGCATATACTGTAGGTATGCATCTCACATGGTGATGCAAAAAGGTCCTGTACTAACAGAAACTCATAAAGCTTTACATTGCAGCAGCTATGTAATGAATAAGATATGGTTAACTGACCAAGTCATACCTACTAAACAGTTAATATCCCCAACAAACCACAGCCTTTATAACACGCGACATGTTTTATTTATCATGTACATTTACTGATGTGCTATCCTTGCGTCTACACTGCAGATGTTTATGAAGTAAACCTGCTAGAACATTATTTAAAACAACATTTATGGTTATTTTAAAGACTGTGATCTGACTTTTGTTGTTTTAACATGGGTACAGTATGACTGCACAATACTGTAGATGAAAAATGGGCCGAGGCAATAGGTTTCATTGAAATATTTAATGTGGACTGGGAGGTAAAGAAGCCTATTTACCTCCCATAGAGGGGGACTCAGTGGGCAATAAAGGGCAACAACCATGCATGTTTATTACCAGTGCACGTGTGAGCATTTGCCTCACGGGGGAGAAGCCTTGCTCTAATTACTGCTGTATAAAGAGGCATACCCTTTCCCTCAACCCTCTCTCTTATCCTTTTGCACCCTATATCCTTTCCTCCCTTTTTAAATTGAGTGCTCGCTTAGCTTCTTCTGATAACTCTCATTTCTGTTTGGTTCTATTTGTAGCTTGCATCACCTCCACCTCTTCAACTCTGAGTCTCTTTTCACGTTTTCCTCCTTCCCCCTCCTGTCAAACATTTCTCACACTGCACTTAACCTCTATCACACCTGCCTCAGCTCTTTTCTATGCTCCATGTCATTCCTGTTTCCTCTCTAGTCTCATCTTTTAAATAGTAAAAAAGAAAAAAAAAACACTTGTTTTATCACTGAAAGATACGATCTATATTTGCAGACTGATCCAAACAAAGATCTGACTTTTTAGTCTCCACACTGACCACAGACACAAACTCAACCCAACAGAAACACTAAGGTGAGACAAAGTTTTCAAGTTCTTTCATTTGCCAGTTTGTATCTTATTTCTATAAGGAATAAAAGCTACTATACAGTGGAAAAGCCAAAACCTATGTGTGATATGGGAGTAGTGAACTGGATTAAACCGCATAAGTTACAAAGCGACATCACACACACATGAACACGGAATTCAAAATGTACAAGTTACGACAATACCACTTGAGCATGGTTTCACATGGAATATCAGAGAAAGATTGGCAGCTGATTAGCAGCCAGTTAGGATGAATACATTACCTCTTGTTGTGTCAAAGCAGAATAAATATTCATAACTTAACAGCACAATCTGTATGGAAAGTGTATGGCTACTCATTTGCATGTGAGAAAGATTTAATTAGAAGTATATACAGATTTTTTTTTAAGCTTCCATCTGTGTAGGATGAAAAAAAAAAGAAAACAACAGAACCTTTCCAAGTCCGATATCTGACCAAGGTGTGAAAAAAGTTTCTTTGGGAATAGTTTCTTTTCTTGGCTGTGTGTTGAGATACAACAGTTCTAAGTAAACAGGTGCCACCTCAGAATCTGTTGTACATGTAAATTCTTATTGATGTGAATAAGAGGATGATTAACATTTATCGTCATTCTGTTCCAGGCCAGTCTTCTTGGATATGTTTTTAAATATCAGCGTCATTAAAATGAGTAACTAGCAGCAGACACAGTAGAACACGCCATCAGAGTGTCAACACTGTCAGTATTTCAAGTGTTACTGCATATGCCATCAAAGAGAAACTGCTCGAGCCTGACTGCTGTGCAATTTTGGGGTTAACTTTATCTTAGTTTGCCAAAAACAGGGACAGAGTATCATAATTTATATCCTTTATGTAGAGATGAGTACTCTTGAATAAAACAAAATAATCACAAGATGACAGGTACACTTTAAACAGTTCGCTGCCTTATCTTGACCTGACACTAAATATCATGTACTAGACTGACTCACCTAAAAAACAGACGAGGACTGGCCAGAATGGCATTACTTAGTAACACCACATAAACAACTACAAGTCACACATACATTCACATGCTATGTGGAATGGTGACTTGTGAGCACGGTGTGCAGAGGGTTGTTACACATGTGCTTCTGAATAGTCCTGACAAATGAGCACAAACATCTGTGACTCTCACTCCACCTATTCTTTCTTCTTCTTCTCTTCCCTCACTCGTTCCCTCTGCCGCTCCTCAGACACACCTCCCCTTTACAAACGAATCCCTGAGGGAGTGAGTGATTGACAAGTGTGCTGCACATGCACACACAAATGACTGGCAAGCATGACATCAGTCAGTGACACCCCAATGACTTCCTGTCATGATGTTTGATTGGCATCTGGTAGGTCCTTTCCCCGTTTCAAGCATGTGCTTCCTAATTATGAAACAATGACAGGCAATATCTGGTCAGAGGATAGCATTGTTTCTTGCATAGTGAGTTTTAGTCAGCGTCTTTGCACAAATTTCAGTGTTGGACGTGCTGCTGAGGTGCGCTCCAGCCGGTTGATGAGAAGCGCTGAGTTGACACCAAATCCACATATAATAATTACAAATAGGAACAAAGGCTAACATATGAAAGGGGCTCAAGAGCCATGATAGGTAAAAAAAATAAATAAATACCGTGCATGTCTCAGTCATGGGTGGCTTGTGGCAAACTTTAAACGACACTTTTTATGGATATCTTTAAGAAATGGCTTTCTTCTTGCCACTCTTCCATAAAGGCCAGATTTGTGCAGTATACGACTGATTGTTGTCCTATGGACAGAGTCTCCCACCTCAGCTGTAGATCTCTGCAGTTCATCCAGAGTGATCATGGGCCGCTTGGCTGCATCTCTGATCAGTCTTCTCATTGTATGAGCTGAAAGTTTAGAGGGAAGGCCAGGTCTTGGTAGATTTGCAGTGGTCTGATACTCCTTCCATTCAAATATTATCGCTTGCACAGTGCTCCTTGGGATGTTTAAAGCTTGGGAAACCTTTTTGTATCCAAATCCGGCTTTAAACTTCTCCACAACAGTATCTCGGACCTGCCTGGTGTGTTCCTTGTTCTTCATGATGCTCTCTGCGCTTTAAACGGACCTCTGAGACTATCACAGTGCAGGTGCATTTATACAGAGACTTGATTACACACAGGTGGATTCTATTTATCATCATTAGTCATTTAGGTCAACACTGGATCATTCAGAGATCCTCACTGAACTTCTGGAGAGAGTTTGCTGCACTGAAAGTAAAGGGGCTGAATAATTTTGCACGCCCAATTTTTCAGTTTTTTATTTGTTAAAAAAGTTTGAAATATCCAATAAATTTCGTTCCACTTCATGATTGTGTCCCACTTGTTGTTGATTCTTCATAAAAAATTACAGTTTTATATCTTTATGTTTGAAGCCTGAAATGTGGCAAAAGGTCGCAAAGTTCAAGGGGGCCGAATACTTTCGCAAGGCACTGTACAGACCTGGTTAATTTTAGGGGAGATAGCACCAAATGTATTAAGTCTCATTCTGCTAGGTCACAGGAGGAGGAGTCATCTTCAGGTCTAACACCCAACTACAGTACATCACACTACATTACAAAACACACACAGACACAAAGCACTGCACCAATCATCCTGCAGGTCACTCGACTGCTCCTCCTGTAAATGTGCACACTCCCATGAATAGCTTAATCCAAACACATGCACACGTACACAATTTCCATTCAAAGCAGACTTTTACAATCCTAAAACACACTCATACTATTTTCTGATGATTTGGATTTAATGGAGCCATCCACCAAATTATACTGCAGCAACAAAGTAAATCCATTTTCTACAATCAACCCTTTCATCCATGTGCACACATTCAAAAACACACAAGCACACACTATGTTCAGATTTGGGCTAATAGGCCTAGCATGGAGCTCAACCATTATAGACCCCACAATGGAGTTAGTCAGTCCTAATGGGCCCTGCTGTCGAGATGGGTTAATAATCCCAACGGTGGAGCACTTTGAGTGTAACAGAGGTGCTGCATTATGACCATCTGGAGAGAGCGAGAGACAGAGGAAAAGGAGAAAGAAGGGGAAAAAAGATATAGAGGACAATGTAATTATAGGCATCAGTGAGAGGTAAGGAAAGGAAGTGGACTCACTGCTCACAGGGGGAGGATGATACTTTTTTACTTTATTTTTTTCCATATTCATACAGTTTATGGGTTCCGGCTGTATCCTTCAATTACTATATGTTTGCTCACAGCCAGCAAACATTCTGTATATACACATCAATTCATGCAAAAGTGTACACACAGAGCAGAGCAACACAACAAGATACAGTATAACTGCAGTAATGCATGATGATAACCAAGCAGGTAAGCATGCATTCATTATTATAGATGCTTATGAATTCATACCATGTTAAATCTGAAAATGAACAGCATGCACACACTTTACAACAACGATCACATAAACGTGATGCACTGGGTTCAGCACTGGCAGTCCCTCTCTATTAATCTTAGGATGTGTCCTTTCCCAGTCTCACCTAATAGATTACCATTTTTTCCATTTGTACAGACAGTCTCTCTCCCTCCGCCAAACCACACACAGACACATACAAATGGCAGAACAGCTAGGAGAATCGTACACTCAACCCACATGAGTCATATTTGCAGAATGTTAGGTTGGTTGTATTAGTAATGTATGTGCAATGTCATGTTACTTGCCAGACTGGTTTGAATAAGGGGTCAGGTAACTATCAGCAATGGCTGATAATCGGATCTGATAATATTTTCTAATTATTGGAATCTTTATTTAGTCTGATTTAATTGCCAAAGGAATAAATACATTAAAAATGTGTTCCTCTGATGCAACAGTCTGTCTCTGAAAGGTTACTGCCTAAACTCTGGCTCAATTTGTGGGAGACATGTAGAAATGAGGAACACAGAATGAGAATTGCATTGCTTTTTTCTCCTTCTTCCAAAAACAAAATAAAACAGATACTGCTAAAATTAGTGGTGTAGCTATTAGCGCTGTTACCCTTGTCCCTCATTCAAACAATACTCCGTTCTTCCTGAAATGTATTGAAATCAAAAGCTCTTTTGTCATGTACCTTCTTGTCTTTGTTTTTCCATAGAATAACATCAACAAGCTGTGAAAAGAGCTCAATTCTTGCTTACTGCTGATCCTCAAAAAAGTCCTGAACATAATTACTGGTATCCCTTAGTAGTTGTCTTAAATAAGTGGACTGTAGTGATATTTCAGGTAAACAAATGCCTTCAGTTAGTATCATGTGTCTTCAGTCTTATGTTTCGTCATTAAGCCTATTTAAATTGAGAAAAGTAGTCATTTTACTGTTGACTGTAGTATGATTGTGTGCATCACATTGAACATGGACAAGAAAAAGAAAAGGAGTTACCAAGCATGATCAAGGTAAAGGCTTCAAGATCATCTCCAAGTAGCTTGAGGTTTCTATGCCCACAGCTGCCAGTATTAATAAGACATTTGAGGTCCATGGGACCGTAGCCAACCCCCATGGATGTGGTCGTAAGAGGAAATCTGACTCTAAATTGAGTAAAATAAAAGTTTGAATGATGGGAAAAGAACCAAACTTTAAAATAGATATAAGCTGACTTCCAAGATAAGGATATAACAATGTCCAGTTGCATCATACATCGTTTTCTGAATGAAAGTGGATTCTGTGGAAGGAAACCAAAGATGACTCCATTTTTAAAAATCTGACAGGATTTTGCTAAAATGGCTGCTAAAAGCCAAAATGCTTCCAGGAGGATGCTCTTTGAATGGGAAAAAACAAGACAAGAACAAATAGGTTCTATGTTCAGAGAAGAAAGAAATAAATCTTTTGAAGAAAACAACACCTTCCCAAAGTGCCCTCGTATGGAATAAAACTTAAACTGGTTCTCACAGTGTATAGAAATACACACACTGTTTTTTCATTCCTTTACATTGACTTACATTCATTTCCTGTAGACTTATCCTAACCTTAACCATAACCACTACTTGCCTAACCCTGACCCCAACCCTAACCTTAAACCATCTTGCCCCCATAAAATTCAGTGATGGCTGAGTCCCCACAATGCGAGTGTGTTCATACGTTTTGGTCCCCATAATGTAAGTAATATAAAGGCATCAGAAACACACACACACACACACACACACACACACACACCATATGAGAAAAATTCACAGTGACCATGTGCCTATTATAGGACATCTGACTGTGTGACCAATCATGTTTTATCGCCACATGAATATTCATGATGGTAGGATAAATACACACACACTGATGACTGGCATATCTGATTGGCATGGCAGGTGGCAGTGGTTCAGATGACAGAGCCAGCTGTCCATCTGAAAGGCCACTTTAGACGAACATTTGGAGGCTGACTTTAATGTCTGGGTTAACAATGTGAATGAAACATTAATATGACAAACTAAATTGTAATCCAGTCCTTTAGGCAATTACAGTATAACTGTGGAAAACAGTGAAGAGAGTCCAACTATAATAGAGAAAATTACAATGAAATCATCATAGTGATGATACCAGTATGTATCATAGCAGCTGGAGCATGTATGAAAACATAATGTGGCAGTTGATAAAGAGATCTTGCATATCAAATGTGTGAACCAACCAATGGTAAACATTTACATTTATTACTGTAAAGCCAGAGACTTTGGAGTAAAGCTGAAAATTCCATACCACCTCTCCCTCAGACCATTAGGCCATTAGGCCAATCAAAGCTGGTCATAGATGAATATGACAAATCAGCACCTCAGCCTAGATTGAACTGTACTGAATAGCAGCAATTTGCCTTCTCAGTCTACCACCATTACATGCAATCAAATGCAGATAGGGAGCTAGAGCTGGATAGACCAGCCCAAGAAAAAAAATGAGAATGGTGCAAAGATTAGGAGGGTAGGGGTGAAGAAAGACAGGTCACTGAAGCATGGCCAGAAAGAAGAGAGAGAAAGATCAAGATTATCACTGGGCTATAATCAAGAACCTCTTATGGTAATGGCAGATGGGGTGTAGAAGAAATGTCTAAAATATCTTATTACATGGTTTCTTAGGGCAGACATGGCAAGATGTGGTGAGGCAACTAGTGATAGGAGGGATGGAGGGGTGGGTACATACAAAGGGATGGCTTGGTTAGACTAAAGTGGATATATTCTCAAGTGTGCTGCATGGACTTTCCAGACCATAATCAAAGGGACTGGTATATACGCAGAAGAAATATATATTAATAGAGGCACTAATGTACTTAAAAGATTGCAAAGACGGTAAGATGGAGTGAAGGAGGTAAAAAATATATATGCATATCTTAAATGAGTCATAACTTGCCTTGGCGCTGTAAGGGAAAAAAACATCAATAGAGGGGTGGGATGGTGGAACAGTGGTTAACACTGTCACCTCACAGCAAGAGGGTTCTGGGTTCAACCCCCACCCAACCTGGTGCCTTCCTGTGCGGGTTCTCCCCAGCTGCTCGCCAACCTGGTGCCTTCCTGTGCGGAGTTTCCTGTGCGGGTTCTCCCCAGCTGCTCTGGCTTCCTCCCAGTCCAAAGACATGCAGCTTAGGTTGATTGGTGACTCTAAATTGCCCATAGGAGTGAGTGAGTGTGAGTGTGTGTGGTTGTTTGTCTACATGTCAGCCGTGTGATAGACTGGCGACCTGTCCAGCGTGTACCCCGCCTCTCACCCAATGTCAGATTCAAAATGTGAATACATATGAAAAGAACATGACTCTTCATCATCGCTGTTCATCACTGGAATGGCTGCATTATACACTGAAAATCTGTCCATCACATGCTGGATAAAAGTGATGTTAACAGATACTGTATTGGTTGTTCTGCATATAAAGTATACACACACACATACTGTATACAGTATATTAAAATAAACACACACAAAGGCAATGCGCTTAAGGCCAGCAGTTTTAAATCATAATCATCTCCCCCTTCTTTCTCTCTCTCCCTTTCACACACACAGTTACTCACCTCAGAAGGCCAAAGCCTATTTTTTTCTTCTTCTCTGCCTCCTCAGGCTCCTCTGCTTTCTTTTTCTCTTTCCATTTCCCCTTGTTCTTTTCTTTCTTCTTTGTTTTTGCTTTATTTTTCTTGTCTTTTTTGCTTTTCTCTTCTATCTGATCTCCCACTCCCTGGCGGGATGAACTACTTGCAGGAGTGTCCCGGCCTGAACTCAGCTCTGAACCATCGTCTAGAGAAAATGAAATAAGAAAATGTTGAGGATTAGAGAAAGTGAGGGAACAATAGTGATTAGTATATTATAGAGCAGTGAAAGAAAAGAACCACGCTGGGTTGGGTCCATTTCCATCATGTTGTTAGATTTAAATCAATAAAACCAGAGACTCAAAATTATTATGTGCATATCCTGAAAGGCACAGTCCACATACAGCCAGACACATGATGTTTAGTATTCTGTACCCCATGGAACTCAACTTTACAGTCAGTTTGTTAATTCTCACAAATAAGAAAGAAAAACTGTGATGTCTCATTACGTCCTTGACAGACTGCAGGCCCACGTGCTTGTACTTCTATCTTTGTGAGGACGCTCACTCACATAATGCATTCCCTAGCCACTTACCCTAACCTTAACCATCAAAACTAAATGTCTAGCCCTAACACCTAACCTAAACCTAATTCTAACCTGAACCCTAAAACCAAGCCTTAATCCTCAAAAAGCTGTTTCAGAAAGTGAGAACTGGTCAAAATGTCCTCACTCTGTAGCAAAAAAATACTTTTTTTGGCCCTCGCTATATAGGAAGTACAAGAACACACACACAGATTACTTGTCTGATCCTATAAGGTAACCAAACCAAATCAGTTACTTCAGCTGAGATTAAATTTTATGTGCATATTCTTTTCATCTTAAATTAGAAAGACTGTCTACAAGCTGAATGGAATCATAATTGCGTGTGTCTGCCTGCAGATCTACAGCCTCATTCTTGTATTGTTCCTGGATAGTCTTCCTTATAAGGAGTTAAAAACTGGAAATGACCACAATGGCCACAGCTGTGAAGTCTAACCTCTGAAAATATTTACAAATGTTTTGTTTTCTCCATTTGTTCATAAAATCTAAACTATAATTAACAAAATATGCACATACCACAATTTGTTCTGATCAGCATAAAGAAAAAAAATGGTCTAATCAGGATGGAATGGGTTGTAACTGGGTGTGAGTCAGTGTCATCAGAATCAAAATCAGAATCAGCTTTATTGGCCAGGTGTGTTGGACGCACGGAGATGTTGACTCTGGTACAGTGGCTCTCAATGTGTATGTACATACTGTATCAACAAGCAAAGGAATGTGCATTAGGAAAAGAGATACAAAAAATAAGAGCAAAGTATTTATAAGAGTAAGTGTTATGTCAGCACCATAGCATAAGTAAACATTTAAGGTAATTAAACTAGCAGTGATAGCGTGTGATTTCCTAGAAAGTATGTCAGATTAAGTTTGCTAAGATTTCAGATTTATCACTGACACATCACATCATATAAAGCCAATAACTTTACTAGGCCACACCAAATGATGTTTAAAATGCAATGAAAAATGTTGAAAGCGCTAAAGCAAGTAAGTTTTAATTGTTATTTCATGGGACACAATTCACCACAAACCAGCGTAGTAAGAATCTTCTCTCCATGTTTACAAGTTATCCCCAACAACTGCTGGGATGTGTGAAAGAAGGAAGAAAATAAAAGTAGCAAACAAAGAAGAAAACGAAGTACAAATGAAACAGGAGTAAGGTAACAGATATGTGAAGGTAGTGCAATATGTGGGCAAAGACCAAAACAGAAAAAAGGAAACTACCATTCATCACAATAATGCATCCCAACTTACATAAGACATGAAAGCCAATGGTTCTAAGGGAGATATTTACTAACTGTAAGCTTCCAGTGACTGAACTTTAATATGGCTGAAGAATTCAACAAACATATACTGGAACTGCAATCACATACTCTTCTGCCAGTCAAATCGCCTTCAATTTCATTCAGTAACTGAAGCATGGTTTGACTGAAAGCCTGTAAAAGACCCTCACATTCTCCTCTGGCAAGCGGTAGGGTTTACAAACGCCTTCCAAATCACCAGTGGTCTGCAAGAAAACCTGCTAATCCACCCCTTAAAAGCTGACAGTGTAGTTGATAAGCATTTGCATTTTATACTAAATTGAAGATCA
>NW_018128033.1:710423-734519 GCF_001952655.1 Monopterus albus
TACCTCTTTGGTGCACTTCAGAGAACTGTTTTCTGTCAATTAACAGCAGCGCTCAAAGTGCTGAACATTGAGAAGGATCATGACAGATGTGGCCACTGTGTGTGTGTGGTGTTGACATGCCCTATTAGTCCTATCCTGTGTGAGAGCAGTGATCTCAAACAGCCCAACTCATTACTCTGGTGGTGACTGATAAGAGTTTGCTGTTAATAACACAGCTGGGAATTGAACAGCACCTCACAGTGTACCAATAAGCCAAGCAGCTACCATTTCACTGCTGGATAAATATTTAAAGTGTCAGCCCAACCTCACATTAAGTCACATGTTGCAGGCAAATATTGCTGTGTTGTCTCTTACTGTATGTGTTGATCATTTAGATATTACGTGTGTGTAGCCTGTTAGAATTATGTCACACTAAACAACCCTGAATCAGTGATGTTTTGCTTTTTGCATTAACCATCCAGACAAAAATAGCTGCTGTGACATCAATGATAGGGGTGTAGAATGTGCAACACTGTCAAGTTTTAGGATGATTCAGTGAACTTGAACAGCTTGAACTGTCTTGTCTTTACTATGTATTATTTTTGTGTTGCAATTTCTGCACACAGCACCCAAACAGCAAACATGCGCCCAACTGTACACACTGACACCCTTTTCATCCGTCTTACCATCATCTTCGGCCGGCCCATCATAGGATTTATCAATAGCTGCTCTGAAGCTCTCATTGCAGCCTCTTCCCCTGACCATATTTGGGCGAGGGCGGTGGAATGGGAGGAGTTCGTTTTTTCTGTTAACCTCTGACATGGCCGTCTGAAGACTCTCCAACGAACTGGACTTCTTTAAGCCAAGGGTAGGGCCGAGTTCCACAGGAGCTGACGATGCTGAAGTGGCAAAGGGAGACACACAAGGCAGAGAGATATAATAGTACCATTAGTGTAGTTTCACTAAAATGGACATGAACGTGTGTGCATCAGAAATGTTAGTACGGTACAAACAAAGAACCTCAAAAACCGCGTATGGCAGAAAATGGCCATTTTTGTCCAGGTCTATTCGGCCTATAAATAGGTTTATCTTTGCGGTGCCTTTCTCAGATTGGGTTAAAAGTCTGTGGTGACAGACTGGGAGCCAGAAAGACCACAGCAGATCAGAACTCCAAAGAGCAGAGCCAAGAAAAACAACAGTGATGCAGTTAACTATGCTGTTGCTGAGTTTGTGATGGATGTGAAGTGTGCTTCACCGTCACTGGTTCCTCATCCATCATCGCAAGTACACTGTGAGAGATGTTACTGAGGGAGGGAGGGATGGAGCAGAAAGGATGATGAAGTGGAGAGCGATGGATGAGAAGACAGAGAGGTAGAGACCTGACATCCTGAGAAGATAAGTTGTGAAACTTGTACATAGTTTCCAAACTTCATGTTCTTCATTAAGCAGACTACCTAACAATTGTTGCTGTTCTGCTGCACTAACACAGCCAAAGCCAATGGCCTGCTGACTGCTGAAACTGGAGTTCAGCCTCGAGCCCACTGTGACGTTCCCACCACTTGTGAGGAAGAGGAAGAGAAGGTAATGTGTATGTGTTCTTCTAATTTAATTCGTCACTTTGTGCCACCTAAAAAGGAGGGTGGGGCAGCGGGGCACTGGCAGGGAAGATGGGGAGAAAAGGGACAGGAGGAACGGTGACAGGAAGAGAGCAAATTAAGTTTCCACCAGGGAATACCAGAGAGGCAGAAAGGAAGACAGAGAAAAATGAGGACACAGGGAGGAAGGCTGGGCTGGCTGCCAGCTCAAAACACTGGTAATCCTTATACACACATATACACACACACACACACACACACACACACATTGTGGATTCCTTGCTGGCTCCGGCTTGTCAATATGATGCCACTGTGATTCATGAGAGCTAAACCTGCATCACTTTAGATAATGATTCCCTATACACACACACACACACACACACACACAACTGCTCTCCGTGTGTGGGTGTGTGTGCGTATTTTTTTTTCTCAGAGCAAAGGAGATGCGAGGACTGATGTGACTTCCACATCTATTTAAACAACCATTAACCAAACACACAAGAGAATGTATGCACATGAATAATGTAAGAAGAAGAAATGGACAAGGGCCATAACATGTGACACTCCCATCCATAAACACAGTCTGCATGACATTCTGATGCATACTGAAGCAGCAAACGTCATAAAAGTGTTATGTGATTAATCAATAATGAATCAACCTTGGACTGGTAATGTAGAATTTTTGATGGTGCTGAACAAATACAAATCTACAGAATATAAAACTTTTAAATAGCACATACAATACTGTAACAATGAACAATACAGTTCTGTCACAAGTCATATATTTATCAGTGAATATATGGATTAAAACTAATTAATTCAATTTAGTAGCAGTCATGTAATTTCCAAAAAATTTTTTTTTTAGAATAAATGACAGTAATGTTCCGGGCATGTCCCACCGGGAGGAGGCCCCGGGGAAGACCCAGGACACGCTGGAGGGACTATGTCTCTCGGCTGGGAGGAGCCGGAGGAAGTGTCTGGAGAGAGGGAAGTCTGGGCATCTTTGCTTAGACTGCTGCCCCCGCGACCCGGTCCCTGATAAGCGGAGGAAAATGGATGGATGGATAGTTAGCTCATCTCCTTGTTGAAAGCTTAATGGGTTTCTGTGCACCAACGGTAAAATGAATTTGAAACTCAAGTCCATAACAACCTTCCACTACATGTCAAAAATTAAGACAGTGTAATGAAAAGCCTGCTGTCTAGCGGTCTCCATAGTTTCACCTTGAAAGAAAGTAAAAGTATCACCTATATCTGTGTAACTAGATGACATGTAAGCACATGTCTTGACCATACCACAGCTGGCCATATCTCTGTAGGCCACTGCCTAGAGTCTTTACACCAATGACCTTCCAAATGTGCAGTTTTTCTTCTTGCCATTATAATAAAAACGTGTGATCAGCCTGCTCAGCTTTTTTACACGCCACAAGACATGATAGTTTAATTCTGGAACCCTGATAAAACTGCATACCCTTGGTCAGCAGCCTGAACTTCAGTAAAG
Organism: Monopterus albus; assembly: GCF_001952655.1. Lineage (NCBI taxonomy): Eukaryota > Metazoa > Chordata > Actinopteri > Synbranchiformes > Synbranchidae > Monopterus > Monopterus albus. The sequence goes on from NW_018128033.1 coordinate 713,496, forward strand.
ACTTTACCAGAGAAACCAAATCTCCAGGGCAGAGAGTGGGGAGTACTGTTAAAGAAGAAGCTACATATGGCAAATTCAACAGCTAATCCACTGCTTGAAAACTCTAAGGGCCGCGGATTAGAGCTGCCAGTAACATCTGAACCAAGGCTCCCAAGGCACTATTCCAACACAAACTATTCAGGATTTTATTATTAGTTTAGTTATTAATTTTATCAGGTAAAACTTTTCAAGCCAACATGTTTGCAGTTGCTCTGAACACAGCAGATGAAGTTGGACTGACACTTATACAGTAGATGCACACGCTGGCCACCACAAGATAAACCAACAGCTGACATTTCCGTTTCAGTTAAAGTAAATTTACAATCTACCACTTCCACTCAAAAGACATGGCTAGAGTTGTATGCAACAGTTTTAGTCGTACATTGCTTTCTGTAGACGAATACACCCCATATGAAATATGCTTGAGATGTTTTTCATTTTAACTGCAAGGTGCCAGGGTCAGGGTTCATTCTCCACTGAGGGACCTATAAAGTTAGAGGGCAAATGTAGCAGTCGCTTTAACAAGTCTAATACAGAAGAGCACAAAGTATGTGCACACTGGCAGTGACCTCAGAATCCACACTTCACTGCCTGCAGAGGGTTTGGCAGTAGAATGAAATAAACAATATTATAAATAGCTTACTGGTTCTGTGGTGGGTTATCAAGGAATGCACAGCGCACACATATAGATATATAGCTACAACATAGGGTGATGAGTATGCATCCACATAATAAAACACACAGAGAAATACACATTTGGTCTCTCTAATGCAAAGTATTTTGCTGTGAGTAGCAGGATTTGTGTCATAAATGTAATTACTGCTAACCAACTGTAAGATGATAGAATTAAGCTGCTTTTAAAAAGTGAAAGAGAGAGAAGGGATAACAAACAAGAGAGAGTAACAAAATGATTTGAGGGAGAGGATGCAAGTGGGGGATTGGCAGAGAAAACATGCACACACTGTGAGAGGATGCTTAGAGAGAAAGCCTGGGAATGAGAGTGTCAATGGGGAAAGAGAGAGAGAGACCAGGAGAGAAAAGAAAGAATGAAATGTAAAAACTAAACAGAGAGAATGCCAAGCTATCCCAGGGCTATTTTGTTGGCAGGAAGGCAATGGGCTACTTTCAAAGTCAAAATGACACCAAGGAGCAGCTTAGCAGCAGGCTGCTGCAACGAAGCCAGCAGAGTCAACAACGCCACCAGCTTCAAGCACATGAAATTACACTTCAGAAGCTGAGATAAAAGAGAAAAAAGGACATGTAACTTAATTTCTCTGTTCTATTCTAACACTCAGTGTTAGGAATGTGTGTGTCTGCAGTAAGATACTGTAGGCAGGAAGGGAGATCGTTACTGTAAGCAACAGCTTCTTTTTTATTATACGTGTGTGTTTTATGATCAGTCTCCCAGGAGATGTAATGAGGTTCTGCTATCCCACAAGGTTTCATAATAACCGAACAGGCATCGTAAACAATAAAAACATGTGCCATCAATCTTTCATGTCTCAGGTCAGTAATTACTAGTTCCCACTGAGCTGGAACACACTGAACAGCAGCCATTTACAAAAGAAATTCTAAGAAATAATAATGCAAATATGTAGTACGGTGGACTAGTTTCCATAGAAAACACCTGATCACCTGAAGGTACCTGAATGATTCCCAACAGAACCCTGTGCAACTGAATGACTCATAAGTCTTAACTTAATATCCCTGCACTGTAAATTCTGACAAGTTAAAATTAGGAAACTGATTACTTTGGGAAAAGTAGGCAAAATGAAAAGTTGTGTGAAATGTGATTAGAATGAACACACATTTGAGTAAGCTGTACTTATTTAAGTTTTGAAAATGTAACACTAACTCAGCTAAGTTAAATGAACTTAGAAACAAGTCCAAACTTAAAAGATTTTAAGCTGACTGAACTTCTAAGTCTCATGGACAGTTGCTGCAGATAAGTTTATTCTCCTTTGACATTTCTCAGTTTGAAGAGTATCTTCATTTGACATGAAGAACTCACAGCTGCAACCGTTGGAGGCACTTTGTGCCAAAGTCAGTACAAACAGCATGCAAGTCTGCACCCAGAGGCTTTGTTATATTCATTCTAAGTGTACCAGGGACTAAATTCAAATGAAAACAAACAACCAGAATTTTATTTAACATATAGTACAGATGCAACGTTTCCACTATAAATGGACTCTTCAAAGTACATAAAAGAAGAGCCTCTGGAGAAAGTTACTTATTTTTTCTAAGTTAATCAAACTCAAATACACTGAGTTGGTCAGTGTGTCTTGCCTCAAATTACAAGTAATTTATTCAAAACGAGTGTTGATAGCAGGCTAAATGAGCAGTGTGAAGTAGTGAATGGTCCAGGTTTTAACTGGACAGGTACAAAGTCTAACAACACTGGACTGCACTTATTTACTAGTATTTTTAATAACAGAGAAGAATTCGTGTACATATACTACACACTCCTCAGCAGACATACAAAACTCTTCTACAGTGAATCCATCACAGGGAATGTTACCGATTAGTCCAGGACAGGGACAAATGGCCTCCCTCTTTTTGTGCCTCTCTCACTCTCTCTCAAGCATCATACAGTATACTGTATAGCACATGTCAGTGATCAGTGTGTACAGCGTTATAGAGATGAATGGCTGCATCAGCAAGAAACGACAGCACTGACCATCTCCTGATTACTGTTCACCTTTATTGGGTTACTGGCGGAGATGGAGACAGGTCAAAGGCCATTCAATATACAGAGAGGCAGCCAAGGGCACACACAAAGTGATAAGACCAATGGAGAAACAGGGACTGCTAAAATCGGCTGTTTGAATTCTGCCTAAGAATGGTTGTAAAGAGCTAATGTGTGGTGGCAGCGAGTAGCGTTCGCACACAGACACACAGAAAGTGCTGCTCTCGCTGTGACAAATGAATCCATCAATCCACATCAGCCTAACAAGGTGGCTTTCAGGTTAATTCCACAGCAAAGTCTGCACAAGCCAGAGAGACCGGGAAACAATGAGAAACTGAAAAAATAAATCCAAGAAAAATGATGGAAATGAACAGAGAAGTGAAGAGACAATCCCAGAGACAAGGAGACAGAAGGGGATATAGAGAGACGTGGCTGTCTGAAGATGCAGTTTTGGCAAAGCTTGTCAGTGTGTGACTGCTGTCAAAGTCAAAGTTCCACTAGGGAGAGATTCAAACAATGGACTGCGCCAGACTCCCTCAGCACCACACTGGTCTCCTCTTACACATGCACACACACAGAGATGTTCGTTCTAAGCTCCTGTTTGTCAGTCTCTAAGCCTGAATGGCATTGGCAAGGAAGACAGTGAGAGTGGAGGGAGGGATAGAGAGACGGAACTGGTGGTGGCTGGGGGAACCACAATTAGGCAGCACAAAACCATACAAGTACAACAAAATCAAACAAGCATTTTGGCTATTGAGTGTTTTTTATAATACCAGTACACTGCATGAAAGACTCGACTTGGGTGTGTAGGAATGTGTCTGCGACAGCAGAGACAGATGAGAAAACTCCACAAAGACACATCTGTGTTAGGACTTGTCACCCTCACACATATTTAAGAGCCCTTTTTAAGAAGTGCATCACAGAGGATGTCGGTACACTCCCTAGATACACACACACACACACATACAGAATGACGCTTTTCTCCGACAAGCTTCTCATCATTTTGCTCGGCATTTATTTCCTATCTCTACTACACTGATCCTAGCAGACACACACACAGAGGGAGCTCCAGGCTGTCCCCATCACCAAAGGAAACCATGGTGAAAGAAACACAGGTGCAACCGCTTGTTTTATGTCCCGTCAGCAGTTTCTGTACATGTGTGCGGGTGTGTTTCACTCTGCTATCCTAGTTAAAGCCTTTGAGGAGAGAATCTGTTTACACTTGATTAAGATACAAACTGATATATTATACTATATATATTTACTCTTTTCATGACATGTATGGTGACAGTGAATTAAATGAAATGTACTTGGAATCCAAATCCAAACATCCCTTCTGTCACGGTGACTCTACAGTATTTCACATTTCCTCTTCCGCAGCTGATTTGATTTGTTATCGGAATGATTGCGCTCCTATAGTATTTCTCTGTGCCACCACAGAAACATCAGGCATGTCTGATCACAAAGATACACACACAATCAAGCAGCATATTTTCAGTTACATATTGCGCATCAGTATTTAGGAGAGTTAAATGCCAAACGTAAAAGAGGACTTTTGAGCATTTACCGAAGGGAGTTACATAATTTGTTCATTTGCAGCCTCCACATACGGGAAATGTCACAAAACACATTCGGCCACACACACACGCTCACTTTCAGGAAAGACTTCCACACATGCATATGCTCTCTTAGTAATATGGTCTCCTATTTCCATCACTTTGCAACTCAGATTCTGCAGAATTATAATATAATATACAATCGTCCAGGGTTCACATTTTCCACAGAATGATGGGGACTTTCCATTACCATAATGGTAACAGTTGTGTGTGTGTGTGTGTACTTGTGGTGTAAATTGCCCAGTGGTTTTTTGGGGTGTGGAGGGAACGACCACTGCTGGAAGTGAAACCAGTCTTCCCAAAAGTCAGGACCCCAAACCGCACTCCCCTCGCCCTCTCCAGAGTCTATGCAGCTGTCTGAAATCCCAGTGCAGGGTTGTTGGAAGCATTTCAGTTATAAAAAAAAGTACATTAAACCAAAAGAAAGTGGGTTGGCAAAAAAATGGTCATGCTTGCCAGGCACACACTCTCTTTAACAACTCTCTGGGTCATGTGGCCTTATAAAATAAGAGACATGCTGACAAAAAACAGGTATAGGGAATGTGTAAATAAGCTTTAGTAATAATAATAACAGCAATAACAAGAAGTCTGGAAAACAACCAGAAGAAAAAGATGTGGGCCTCCGAAGGCATAAAGGGACATTCAGCAGACAAATCCCTGAGGAAAACACAGCTGAACACAGCAGATATTAAAATAAAAAAAACAAAACAAATAAATCTGCTTTCACTTGAGGACGGGGGGGGGAGGATAGGAGCCCAACAGCAGGTTTTGTCTCTAGGTCCTCCTGCCTGTTAATCTGACCATGATCTATAACTTCGTCACACTGCTCATCCCAAATAACAAGCCTTATTTTCCAGGTCCGGGTTATGTCACAGAAAATGTGCTCTGCAGGTACTGGAATGCAAAGTACAGTCTTTGACAAAGAGACTGACTTCATTTTACACCTGTAAGCAATCCAGAGTGATCCAAAGTCCTCCATTTCAGACTTGTAGCATCACCAAATGTTCGGATTCAGGTTGCTGACAATCAAAGCTTTGTGATGAGAACACTAAGGGACTAGGTATGACACTAGAGTGGTACAGTATCTGTTTTGTTTCTTCACATAAAACCTGACCTTACAGAAGTGCATTGCATTCACCAAACAAACAAACAAACAAAAAGTCAGAGGATCTTTTCCCGTAATTATCTCATAATCGCAAAATCCCGCTCTCGGTTTGACTTACTATCTTGCCATTATGAGATACAGATCTTCTGATTACTTAATGGCAGGAGAAAAGTTAAAAGTTGTTCCCCTGTTAGAAGAGGAGAATGATTAGGGTTTCACTCTAATAAAATAAATATGAGAGCCAAGGCTTGGATTCTTTCCATATCTTTTATGCTCCTCATATCGTACACTAAACGTCAGCATCACCATGCATAAAACACAGCACAGCAGAACGGGGGCCTGACTAACTGACAAGAATGAAGTGGCAGACACTAAAACAGACACACAGAGTGGAATGAAGTAGAGTGCTTTTACATGCGAGTAGCTACAAATGAAACTGGTGAGACTTCAAGGCAAAGCAAAACAGAAAAGTCTGACATCAAACTTTTAAAAAGAAGTGTGTGCAGGTTACTAAGGTAAGAGGTTCTGAAGAATCACTTCTCCCTGTTTCATTGTGCTTTTCCTTTAGCTTGCCCTCTTTTTTCTCTTTCTTACCTTTAAGAATAAACTTGTCTATCCAGATATTTAAGAAGTGGCCATAGTCATGGTCATGCTCTTCTCTCACCAATCCTTTGGCAAATCTCACCTTCATGTGCACTTTGGGCACATTAAGGAGCTATATCTAGTCAAGTGTATATGAGACACAGCAGGTTTCAAGAGGAAACCTTGAAGTGGTATGTACAGCACGATATATAGTGACCTCAAACACAGAGCGATGATGGGAGGAAGAAAGAGCAGAGGTTATTTTGACTGCAGAGCAGAAAAGAACATTGGAAAACACAGAATTCCTTGTATCTTTTAATCGAATATGCTTGTGTGTACTGTAACCTCTTTGATTGTTTACAGTTTTTGTTCATGTGTGAATGTGTTTCCATGTTTGTCTGTGCTGTGTCTATTGTGATTATGTGCAGGTGTAGGTTGTCTGTGTTTGGCTCACCGACAGTGTTTCCAACCAGGGATCCAACGTTGCTCTCATCTGCCACTGAAACAAAACAAGCATGTCAGTATACGTACACTCACACACTTCACATTCATTTATAGATCGCTTCCTTCTACATTTCTTGTGCATTGACTTGCCAACTGTGCAAGTGTTCTTTATCCTCTAAGACTTTTTTAAGCTCATTGTACTTCTCATTCCTCTTTTCTTCTGAGCGTCTCCATCTGTCTCCATCATTCTCTACCACACTATTATTCTTTCTGTCTCATTTTACAAGATGGCATAATAACTGATCTTTATTTTCCTGTGATGTTAAGTCAGCTTCACTGCTACTGAAGTCATTTCCCTTCCTCCCTTCTCTCTGACTTCATTTGTCATTCGCCCTCCCTTTTCTCCTTCAGTCTCTCATCTCGTTTCTCAGTTTTCAACATCGCCCCTCAGTCTATCCCTTTCACCTTCTGCCCTTTACTCTCACATGTCTCCTATCCCTTTCTTTAATTACACTCATTCCATACAGCAGGGTTCACCTCCTCCTTTCCCTCCTTTGATCACCATTTTTTCCATCACTGCTCCTTGTTAATCCTCCTTTCACTTTCTAACTTCCCCCAGTGTCAACAGCGAACACACTGACTGGTTGCACTGCACCAAATACACACACACACACACCACAAAAACCAAGTAGCAACCTGGCTTCTCCCAGAAAATAGTTTTCTAATGAAAACTAAGGCTAAGTGTAACTCTAGCTGCCTGTGTGTCTGATGGCATCTGTCTGTGGTGAATCAATATGACTGCTTCAGCAGCCCAGCAGCTCGTCGATCAATGTGTATGTGTCTCTGCCTACTGCAGCAGATATGTGGATGCCACACGTGTCACACACACAGAGTGATAATACGGTATGTGGACGAACCCAAGTTTGTTCTAAAATAATGACTAACATATTAGTAATTTATAATATGTGTAGCCAAATAATAATAAGTATCATAATTGATGTTTTTCTGCTCATAAGCAGGCACGGGAGCATGAGAAGGACAGTGAACCAATAATAAATTACTGTTAAGTGTTTAATTGGACTGGGATGAATAATGAAATCAGGACAAATTAAATAAAATGCAGTTCTCACAATGCACTACGCACTTCTGTGACACTGATTAAAGATTTGAAATGCACTAATAATATCTTTATCAGCAGTATTTAGATATTTTTCTTGATATTAAGTGTGGAAGGTTTGAAAACAGCAACAAAAAAGAAAAATTTGAATAAGATTTCTAAAATTACGATGACCCAAACTTCTTGCTGGCCCATTTTTTACATTAACTAAAATGTCAAGAGTACAATGTTTCAGTAAAGATTTATCAAACAAGTTAATTAGAAAAACAGCTACATTGTGTGCTTCATTTTTCTTCTCTAAGTGGCCCCACTACACTCATTGCAATCTGGGATGTAGACATATTCACTAATCACAGGCAGTGAATTAATACGTAGACCGACCTCAGATAGTGTCTAAATGGTGTAGTAGCCATTAACTAGCCGATACTGCCTTTTGAATTCAGGTTAACTGAAATGTGCCACATTAAATAGGCAAAGTATCTTTCTAATAATTCCACTGCAAATTTGTGCCTGTCTTGACATTACATGTTCACGCCCCGCTATGATTGCACATATATTGGGAGACATATGGCGGCTTCTTTTAATTTCTGCTGCTCAAACTACACATGACAAAAACTCACATGTCCCACTACAGAGCTGATATGATTTTAAACATTAAGACATTAATTCACGTGGTTAGAGTTCATATTTCTGTGGTGATTATAACAGGACTCCAGAGGACTCACATGCCTCTTATTATTGGTCTACTGTGCATTTGTTTCCATTACAACATTCTGAATTGCTGCGGGAAGTTCAGGCTCAGAGTTACAGGGAGCTCAAAGAGGATGGAGGAGAGGCTGGGAAGCTCGCTGTGAGCCCAGAGTATATGGTGCGCCCAGCATAACCAGTTGGCTATCAGGGCACTCAAAGGTCCTTTCCTCTAAACCATTTTGGGATACCTGTAGCTTTGTAATCTAGCTAAATCTTGTTCCGCTATCAGTTATTAAGCTGTTATAAGTTACTTGATGCCTTGGCACTAAAAATATGCTATGCCATTCAAGCACACTTGAGTTAAATTCAAATGTGTTTGTCTCAATTAACATCAAATTTGTAAAAATACAAAGGAGGTGATGTACAGATATACAGCAAATACCATCATCTATTATTCTTGTAGAAATGGATGTCTGTGCTATTCAGACAGTCTGCTGCAGTCTGTCTCTCCCATACATGTGCACACAGTGCTTGAAGAGGAGGACGGAGGGAAGTGACATTTGAAACAATAAGCTTTATTGTGTTGCTGCATCTACTGTCCTATTATACAGATGTATGCTTGAGCACAAAACTACACACAAACATGCATTTCTAAAGCTGACTTTTTAACAATCACGGAAATGTCACTGAACACTCCGATCAGATTATCAGAGACCAAAAGGTGACAAAGACGATGAGCAATGCATGATCACAGTGGCTGCAAAAGTAGCCTTTCCAACATGTCTGCATAAATAAAATAACATAATGAATCTGAATTAAAAGCCTGTGACACAAACTGTGACTCGTGTCTCATGTTCTTTGTCAGAGGTTAGAAAAATAAAGAGGGAGAGGCTGGGTAACTAACTGTGGGTTCATACACGAGGACATGCCACAGCCTGTCGTTTTGACATTCAGATCAGACTGTCTCCAAGCCGCTGCAGATGTGGTAGTCTATGATACTGCATGTACCATATCAGATCCACTTATTGAGTGCGACTAAATGAAATATAAACAGAAGGCTGTGCAAGTGAACTTAAAACTGCTTGTGATAAACAGCACTGCTGCCATTCCTACTGAAGATTACATGTAATTGACTGAATTTCTGTAGCCTATCTAACAGTAAACTGTAACACGGCGGTTTTTATCCTTTTGTAGGAGTGCGGCCCTCTGTTAGGATGAAATGATTTCACAAACAAAGCGTTAAACGTTTAGGAGCATATAATAACACAGTTGACAATTTAAATGCTTAATTTAATGAGGGTGCAGCTCCTACTTTAAATTGGCTACTGTCCTCTCTCGATGGACACATTCCTGCAATGCTGTAGAACAACTGCTGGTCTCAGCCTCCAAGTCCACAAGGATTCAAATCACTTTCATATACAGAGCTCATTAGACTCTACTGTTAACTACATAAAATTAGTGTTTGTTTTCTTCTCATTCTCAACAATTCACTACCTATCAGCATATCGAGCACCGTATGGGTTTAGTGGATGGACAGAACAATGCAGTTTGACTGTTGTTGTGTTCTGCTTCTCCAACAGGTGTTTGATTAATTACTTTCCATTACTGTTGAATTTTGTTGTATATATTGAGCGGTGATGTCTATGTAAAATGAGACCTCATGTCTGTGAGAGACGGGGAGGGAGGGGAGCTCACAGACACACTCACAGCAGAGTAGAGAATCACAGCTTGCAGTCAGCGTTACATTTGTCACTGACAAAGAAAGTTCATCATCTAAAGACCTGCTCAGCTACCATGAAGTTAATGTAACGCTGCCATTAAGTGGTATACTGTGTATAGTATCGGGCAACTTTAATGAATACAAGTACAAACAGAAAGTAGTATCGGACCCGATACTGGTATCGGTGTATAATATGCAAGTGCTTCCATAGAAACAGTCATGGAGGCAAATACATAAACACACATGCTGAAAAACATAAACATGCATATTTTTGTGATGAACAGTTCAGTTCAGTTCATCTTTACTGGAAGACTCACAGTCCAAAAAAGGGAAACATACACCATACCAGATACTCTGGGGACATAATTCACCAGTCAGTGGTTTGGCATTATGTACTACACACACAGTTATTGTGTACCTTTCTGTGTTAGAGAAATGTGGCCCCTGTAAGAGACAAGCTTGCTGGTTAAGTGCTGCTGCTATAGAGGTGAGTTAGCACTGCTTTGGAAAAGATTAATGTGGTTAAATGACACACACCTTTGTGTGTTTAAAGAAAATGTGTTTGTGTCCATTTTCACTGTTCCCAAAACACCCATCTACATCTGGATGACTGGATAACACGTGTTTATCCCAGTAAGAATGAAAAACATAGCCACATACATACACCCACATAAGCAAAAATAAGATCAAAACTGTTTTCACAAATGATAACTACAACAATCATGCAACAGGCACAAACTGGTTTCCCCCCTAAATGTGTCTATGTGTATGGTTGCACAGTATGCAGTACAAGCCTGAAGCGCTGTCAGTCTACAAGAGGCTTTGAGGAACACGCCACTGGTGCAACAGCCACGCAACAGCACGAATACATACGTTTCTGTAAGGATAAGACACATGCAGCCACCATGCAGAGCAAATCAACAGAACAATCACCCCACCAGTGTGCTGCTGGTTCTGAGCCATACCCAGGTCCATGCTCTTGGATGCCTTAACATGCTGGATCTGCCGCTGGCTCTGGTTCTGGGTGGGGGACTGTGGCTGAGCTGTGCTAGAGGTGTGAGAGTTTTGCCTGGAACAAAGCGATGACACAGTCACCACAGGCAACTTTTGACAGCAAACAGTAAAGTAGATAATTTATAATAACATTACATAGTTTCCACACCTTTCCTGTAGGTAGGGGAGTTGAGCAGAGCTGTTGAATTCCTCATGTCCATACAGCTCACCCTCCTCTTGCTCATCCATGTGAGAATAATTCCCATTGGTCACTGAAAAGCATTGAGAACAAAAGTAGTGGTAGTATTATGTAGCCAGTCATAAGGGCTCTACAGGTGCACAGCTGGGGTCAACTTAAACTGATTTTAGTTACAATATCAATATGTGTCTGCATGAGAAACGAGTTTATGAAAGCTGCATACACACAATTGACATTTTAGTGAGCACAATTCACATTAGGTCATCACTTCTCAGAATGCGTAGCTGCCACACAACACATGCTTGGATTGCTGTATGTCCTTGCATCTGCACATGTGACTGAGAGTAGAGTGGAGCTGGAGAGGAAAGCAATACTATCCCAAGACATCACATCCTCTCGTCTCTCTCTCTCCCACTACACTAATCACCTGCTTTATTTTCCTTCTGCTCCCATTCTTGCTATCTTCTGATATTTTGGCTGTCATTTATTTCACCTTTCACATCTCCCATAAATCATTTTTTCTCCCACCCAGTTTTCAGCCTTTTCATTTTTTTCTGAACGTCCTCCCTCCTCCTCACTGTCAGCACCTTAATCAGCTGAACTGTCACAAACATATTCTTGTTTCACCTCACACACACACACACACACACACACACACACACACACACTGACTCCCACTATCTGAAGTGAAAAAGGCATTTGTTGTATGGATGGTAGATCAATAGCATGTTACTCCAATAGAAGATATACGAGTCCTTTTCTTTTGTACTCAACTTTTCCTTCCTGCAGTCTGTATCTGTCTAAGATCTGTCTGTGTAATCGTCTCTAGCTCGCTCTCACTTCCCATCTCTTCCACCCTGTTCCTTCCTTTCTACAGGAAAACCTGTGTATTAAGAATTTTACACACGAACCCTATGGCCTATGACAATACAATTTTACCTTCTTTTCCTATTAACCTTTAAAAACAGGACTGTATCATAAACATTCTGGTCAGACTCAAGCTTACCTGACAAACTCTGAGACACATTGACTGGACAAAACTTCTTCAGAGCTACTTAAGACTCGATACGACTGTTTTCACATGCTGAGTAAGCAGGACAAGTAAACTGATCTTCATGTGTAAAAATACATAAACTGTGGGAGAATTATTATATTAGGACATTTCGGTTTTCCATCCCCAAAACAAACTAAATATGCTTGAATGAAAATTTTAGAGAAGACCTGATAATATCCGAGGCGAGATTAAAACTCTATTATTGTATATCATTTTAGCTCAGACCCTCAATGACGTTTTCAAGGAGAGAGAATTAAAGCGATCGAGTGCATATAAAGAGAAGTGAGAGAGACGAAGACTCATGGTAACAGACTTAATGAGATTCAGGGGTGGGGAAGAGATAAAGAAAAAGATCTATAAATGGAAAAAATAAGACATCTGCATAAATACATATGTAAGGAATCAAACTCAATTTATTCTTCAGCAGAAGCACATGTCGGTGCAATAAAAGGATTTCTTCTTTTTAATTTGGACTTCAGTGCCAAATAAAGTGGATTCGGCATGTGAAAGAGTTCATTAGGAGAGTAAAACACTGGCAAGTGCACATGCAAACATAAATACACACCAACCGATAACATCTGCACACGCAACAACTCAGAGGCTGAGAAATGCTTAGTTCAGACACACACTAACACACAGTAATGTGTGTATGTAAATGACACCATCGATGAGGTGAATTTGAACAGCAAAGTATATTCAAGGTCAGAGCTGTTTACCAGATTCAGTGTAAACACAGAGAACACAACTCTGTCTGATACTGGCCAAAAATCCCTGAACCAAATCACACACAGGTGCGCACACACAGCCAGCAGCCATTAACACATTTCTAAACAAGCAGAGATATCATTCAGAAACAAACATACATAAACACACACACCTTTTAACAAACAGGGACACATACAGGCAGATACCAACACAGGATTCAGATAAGAATGCTTGCTAACACACCAACACACAGACACACACACACACACACACACATACAAGCACATACAGATACTATAGGGGTGGGAGCAGATAAAGTTAGTGAAAAAGATCAATACGAAGACCACAAAACTAAAATAACTCTTTATAGCAGGCTGAACCCAGCAACAACAAACAGAGAACAACCTTGAGGAACACAGGAGAACAATAAAGCAGAGAAAGAGCTAGGGAGAGAAATGAAAGGGAAAAACAGGCACAGAATAGTCTCTAATTAAGGCTGGCATGTACATTAGATGGCATTTATATGTTTTCTTCATCCCGTTTTATCTTGGAGATATTATTTTCCATTATTATTAAACTAATTCAGTGCATTACTGAACTTTTTGCAGATGACAGGCCTATCTTTGATGCTGTTTCAGTGGCAAAAGATAAGACAAATAAACTAAATAAAAGTGCATCAAGTTCAGCTAAAACCAGGGACGTAACAGGGCCAAAATGAACCGGAAAACTATTTAGGAAAGAGAAGTCGGGGCAGAGCAGTGTTCCAGCTGGATTTTTGAAAACAATTTAGGAAAAGGGTTTAACTGGAGGGAAATGAAGCTTGTGTTTTCTGCATGAAAATGTATCAGAAACATGCGGTGAGTGATTTCATAAATGCATGCAGATTTTCGCCAGTAAATTCTGGCCATCTGTACCTCTGCTTCAAATGGAAAAAAGAGGTAAAAGCATTTGAGCATACTGTACATCATTAAGTGCAAACCATCTAAATGGTCTAATTGGTCTTTGTGCAAATCCCAGCAGTTCTGCAAACGCTATTAACCAAGGCTCAAAATAAATGTTTGAAAATTGACCATTTTCTCAGTGTGACAAAATATTACCCAGTGTACATTATATGTGTCTGTTAACCTACTGACAGATCGCTGATGTATAAAGAACCTCACTCACCACTGGATGCATAGAGAGTCTTGGTCACCATGAGAGGGTGAATGGGGCCGTTGCTCTGGCTGACCAATCCTGTCTGGCCATTCACTGGGCTCGTCAATCCCGACAGGCCAGAGGAGCTGTCAAATGACAATCCATGTTGATCCTAAGACAGGGAAGAAACAAAAGTTACTTTCAAAACACATTTCCTATAAACTGCCTTTTCAAAACAAGCCAAAGCAGCTACCCTTGTGAAAGGGAAACATTATGTGATGCTTACTTGAAATTAGGCCTGAAACAAATGTACATTAAACCACGATGATGAAACGTTTGATACTTTGGCAAAATTGGTGTTTCTGTTATTTACTGTACCTTTTTGAAACATATGTGGATTGAAATAAAACTAAGAGAGAACCAAGTGTGGGCTTTGTAGTAGACTATTCAAACACAATTAGATGTCAAGGAGACCAAATAATTCCTATGGCCCAAGTCTTCAACACTTCACTTTTCCATGTGTGTGGCATAAACAGTCATATTCACACATATCCCCTCAGGTGACAGCCCACTTTCTAATCAAGCACAGCATCAGTTTGAGTGTTTATGTGTACAGTTTTTTTTAGGAATTTCATTAGCATTTAATTATGGGTCCCTGATAGACTAGTGGTTAGGATTCAGCGCTCTCGCTGCTGCGGCCCAGGTTCAAGTCAGGGTTGCGTCAGGAAGAGCATCTGGCGTAAAACACGTGCCAAATGTCAACATGCGAATGACACACTGACGATTCGCTGTAGCGACCCCTAATGGGAAAAAGCTGAAAGTGACATTCATTCATTCATTAGCATTTAATTGTTAGTTGTTTTTAGAGAGAGTTGACTGTTTTCATTAACATGCATACGTTTGGCATTTTAACAGTATGTTTCAATGTCTGTACAGAGTAAGCCCTTTATTCACACAACACGTCTTGGAGCTAACAGAGTGTATGACAAATTGTCTTCCTCTTGTACACCCCGCCCCCCCGCCCGTGCTTTGCCACCAGCACTAGCTCCTGCCCTACACCAGCTTCCTTCCTAACCTCTCTCTCAGAACACATCACTCTTCGGTGCATTATTGGTCCTATGGGCCCCCTCACTTAAATGGCTCTATCCCAGCAAACATGACATTAGCCGGTGCCATAGTGCAACCACATTACTCTCAAAAAACAAATGCTTCCTGGGACCCAAACAGGTCGCTGATGTGTAAAAACAATGGCTTTACATGTAGATGCAGTCAAACTCGCTTCAGTATGAGCATTTCTTTGCCAAACAAACACACAAGTAACATATGTTATAAAAAATAAAATGTAATTAGATGAAATAGACTTTAATGTGAAAATAAAAAACTGTCTACAATAACGTAAACTAGATAGGAAACACGTAGTACATTAGCAAGACTGTTTCAACCAAAGGTTTCCTTAGACACATGCTGTATCACTGCACAGATGTTCAGACATGTTGACAGTGCATCTTTTTTTTTTTATTCAGCAGATATTTTGTGGATTATAAATAGTTTGAAAACTTTCAACAACAGCTGTACAAAACAATTAGTGATTAACTGGTCCACTTTGTCAAGTGTAAAATTCCAGAAACATCTTAAGTGTTTGAGCTTCAGCTGCAGCATGCATGCATTACAAACAACACTTTCCACAACAAGAACTTCCTTTAGTCATTTACAGAGGTGTTCTGTTCTATAAGTGAACAAGGAAAGTGCAGAATGGCTGCTCCACAAAAGGTTCCTACTGAGAGCAGGGATGCTGCTTGTAAACACCTGCTCAATAATTAAGGAAAGGTAAAGGGTGCTATAAAGTCCATATAGGTCCATACCACACTACAGAGCAGGGTTAGCAGGTGAGTTCTTATCTTGAATAAGGGTTTGTAACTTTCCTCAAAGCAAATACAACATTATCAGCTTCCACACCCATGATTAGTATCAATATTATCGAATAATGTGAATTTTCTAAAAACTCTTCTGTCAAAGTCAGAGACTCAAATATTGTGATAACAGCATTGCTGATGTTCAAGAATAATAACCAGATAATGTGTGTGCAGAGCCATGCTTGTTTATCTTGGACACAAGGGCCATTTGCATCAATTTATTGAATGAAAACATCTGCAGGGTAAAAAGAGAGAGAGCTGCCTGAAGATGAATGTTGTACAGTAAGAAGAGATAAGGAAAAAGAGTAAAGGACATGGACACTAAAAGATCACATCAGAGCTCAGAAGTGGAAAAAGCAGAGTGGTCCACTTCAGTAATTTTAAAAGCATCAATACTGAAGCCCAAAAAGGCTTTTAAGGTACTGTACAGTCTCTCGTTATCTGCCTTTACTTTCCTCTTTTTCTATCCTAGCTTTTCCACTCCTAAGACAACGAGGGTGCAACTCTTTGATGCTGCTAACGGCTTTCACCATCAAGCTATTGACAGGGGATGCCCTGAGCTCACCACTACTGTGCATACACACACACAGCCACTCAGATACAAGTTCATTCTGTGTACCTAACAAAAAACTAATGCAGTTCAATACAACACCGTGCACTAAACCTTGTGAGTGCTATAAGTAACATAAGGGAAGACTATCTAAATACAAAAACACCTAAACAGTGTAACTTTTGCTGTTTGTATGGCTTCTGTTTACACAATTTATCTGTGTGTTTGTTATGTGTGTGAGTGAGCACATCATGCAGGATGTAGATGCTGCTCTTTTTCCGCTACCAGCAGGCCTTGCAAAGAGCCATTCACACTTGAGCCAACAGCATGGCTTTGTGTGTGCACGGGGTTGTACGAACATTCAGCAGAGCCATGTAAAAGGCATCACCTGAAAAGCAGCCAAGATGAAAAACATCTTTTTTTATTCATAAAGAAAAGAGATACAGCTGAGTGAAGAACACTCTGTCACACACACACACACAAAGAAACACACAGAGACATACAAAGACACACTGAATAGCTGAAGTGTAAACGCTCTTTTGCTGCTGGTGGTAAGAGCAGTGGAGACAGCAGGGAGACTAGTGTCAAGTATGTGGAGTACTGATGGAAGGGTTACAAAGTCAGTATGTGTGGAAAGAGGCAGAGACAACAGACTGCAGGAAAAATGATGCTTTAGTCAGTGTGAGCCAGAAGAGGTGGCAGGAGATACAGAGTGGTGACAGTACAAGAAGCATGCATGTTAGTTTTCTCCTCAGTTCAGTGACACAGGCATGCATGTGCTCTCTTTCACACAGCAGGTGTCCAAACCTACATTATGGCCTTTGTATGAATAGAATAGTGAATGATAAACAGACTTAATGTGGTATGTGTTTCAGCTTTATGTGCACATTAAAACAGTTCTTTGTGTTCATCACCATTACACATCATACCCAAACAGTCAGATACTGTACCTCCACACCAGGGAACATTAACACATAAACCAGGCCGTTTACCCAAATTCAGGCCTTTCAATTAGGAATGGTCGCACTTGTATCAACTGTTGGTGTGTGTTTGTGTGAGCGAGATCACAAAAAGGACACCTATCCTCTGCATTGACATTAATAACAGAAATGAACACACTGACAGCTACAATACCACGGATGATCCTCCACTGTAAGTCTACATTCTTCATCAGAGGAGGCCTATATAAAGACCTCCAAACTGGTCTGAATTCAGGACTGAATTCCAGATAAGTTCTCAATGGGGTGTCACTGCAGGCATTTGGTTTCCTTTGATTTATTGTCTTTACCATCAGCCCATACAAAGTCTGTCCCGAGGCATCGTCTAAAGAAACACTTACAGGGTTGGGGGAATCTACAAATTGACCAGAACAATTTTTAAAATCTGCAACCAGTTCAATCACAGGATAAGGATCTGGCAACAGAGAACAATAACCCACTAGTAAAGAACTCTCATGCTCAGTCAGCTTATGTTTCCAGTATCTTAAGAGAGAAGGAGAGAGATAAAGAGAGTGTGTGTACCTTCAAAGCCCTCAACACCACAAGCTGGATGGTCCCTCTTACGTTTCCCTCCTGTGACATTGAGCGGCGGAGTGTCTCCATGGCCACATGATTGGAGCGTCCCAGCAGTGATTCTCCGTTCACGGCTACCAGCTGGTCATTGACACGCAGACGCCCATCCTGTTAAGGACACACCATTTTAATTAAGACATACTTACATTAATGTGTGTTTTCAGTGTACAGGAGCACAGATGTGTGCGTTTTACACAAAGCTGACTGACACACACAAATTGGATACATTTTTCCATGACTCCCAATCAGCTCCCTCGGTCTGACTTCCCTGGTGTTTGTTATTTACAGTGCCGCTACAGACGCACCTGGTCAAGTGTGTCCTGATGAGTGAGAGGTCAAAAGGAGAGTGCACAACAGCAAAGAAGCAGAGACATTTGGAAAGGCTACAACAGCTCTCACAAGACTGTCATGTAGAAAATCTGTTCTGAGGGTAGTTATTCATTTTTGTAATATTCCACTTGGTCCTGAAACACTCTGTGGCCTTTGTGTGACACTTGATTGACTGTTTTGTGTAAATGTTTGGCTCTCCTTTTCACCACAGGGAAGCCAGAGCAAAGAGAAACTTATGGGCTTCACCTGTATTTTCACTCATTTGGGTACAGTATGTATGAAAATATCATGGCACCTTATATGCTGCCCCTCCATGTATAATAGATTTGATGAAGATTCCCAGATCCTCTCCTGTCTCCCTGGACTTGTTGCCTTTGAGGCTGACGCCCAGCCCTGCAGAACCGGTGTCATTGAGGGGCACCTCAAACATCAGCTGCTCCTTCCCATTCTCCAAAGCAAAGCCTGGCACACAAGGCACCTCCTCCTTCTGGGGGAGAGAGAGAGGGTAATGACGGTAGAAGAGGAGGGAGAGGGGTGAACAGGGTGAGAGTAAGGAGACAGAGGTCAGCTCATTGTGCCCGAATAGTCTCCAAAAGCTAAACTAAAAGCTTTTCCATTTGAGCAAAACCATCACAAGAAGCTTTTCAGCAAGATTTTTCTATGAGTGAAAAATTGCATCTAGAGTCTATTTTCAAAGTGGAAAAAATGGGGGGGCTTGCTTTTATATACCCATCTTCTTTTTTTTCCTTTCTCAGGTCTGAAATACCAAACATAATGGCCTGTGCATTAGATAAAACAGAGTAGAGCAAACACAGAGCCAGGGAGACAAAAGTACTGAGCAAAAGAAATAGAGAGGAGAGAAAATGTTTAAAACAGACATAGAAATAGCAGCCAGAGACTGGCTGTGGGAGAGGCTGGAGAACTGTCGAAGTACACACAGATGATACTTATTTAAAAGGAGTAAATGGTGTGGTACAGCAGTTACTCAACAAACTCAGAGGAAGATGCTGTGAAAACTCAAGTTGAAATTCTAATGAAGTGTCCACAAGGCCGGAAAACCATCTAGAAAAGACTTGTTTTATTTTTATGATATAAGACAAAGAATTAATAAGCTAACTTTGATTTCCCAGGCAGCGAGGAACGAATAAACATCTCATCGGCCAGCCTCACGTGGGCCAGGATCAGACCCTGCTTTGCTTCAGTTCAGATAACTTTATGGAAATGCATGTCATCTTTTCCATTTATCCATCCATTGTCTATACTGCTTATTCCTAGATAAGGTCACAGCGGGGCTGGAGACAATCCCAGCTGACCCTGGGCAAGTGGCGGGGTCCACCCTGGACAGGTCACCAGTCTATCCCAGGGCTGACAGGAAGACAAACAACCACACAGACTTACACTCACTCCTAGGGACAATTTAGAGTCACAGATCAACCTAAGCTGCATATCTTTGGACAGGGAGAACATAAAAACTCCGTGCAGAAAGGCCCCAAATTTTTAATAATTATTACAAGGTATTCATATTCATAGTTCACAAATTGTAGTCCAACTTCGCCACAGTTCTGATACGGATATCTGAAATCTAAGATGGTGCCGACAACTATGGCAACCTTGGCTACACAAGATCTCTTGTGTTTGTTGTTTTTCTTTGTTTTCTCGGTCTCTTGCAACCCATCCCGGATTTCTTTTACCAGAGAAGAACTGTTAAATATCGGACAACTCACACCAAACTACCTTTCTTCAATTTTTGTGAATGAAGAATGCTGTGTGGACATTCTGTATGACTGGACGATAACCCTCAGTGCAATACCTTCCCCCAGTGCAATACTGGTATATATACAGTGGGTACGGAAAGTATTCAGACCCCCTTAAATTTTTCACTCTTTGTTATATTGCAGCCATATGCTAAAATCATTTAAGTTCATTTTTTTTCCTCATTAATGTACACACAGCACCCCATATTGACAGAAAAACACAGAATTTTTGACATTTTTGCAGATGTATTAAAAAAGAAAAACTGAAATATCACATGGTCATAAGTATTCAGACCCTTTGCTGTGACACTCATATATTTAACTTAGGTGCTGTCCATTTCTTCTGATCATCCCAGAGATGGTTCTACACCTTCATTTGAGTCCAGCTGTGTTTGATTATACTGATTGGACGTGATTAGGAAAAGCCACACACCTGTCTATATAAGACCCTACAGCTCACAGTGCATGTCAGAGCAAATGAGAATCATGAAGTCAAAGGAACTGCCTGAAGAGCTCAGAGACAGAATTGTGGCAAGGCACAGATCTGGCCAAGGTTACAAAAAAAATTTCTGCTGCACTTAAGGTTCCTAAGAGCACAGTGGCCTCCATAATCCATAAATGGAAGACATTTGGAACGACCAGACCCCTTCCTAGAGCTGGCCGTCCGGCCAAACTGAGCTATCGGGGGAGAAGAGCCTTGGTGAGAGAAGTACAGAAGAACCCAAAGATGACTGTGGCTGAGCTCCAGAGATGCAGTCGGGAGATGGGAGAAAGTTGTAGAAAGTCAAAGAAAGTCAACCATCACTGCAGCCCTCCACCAGT
>NW_018128033.1:734829-741370 GCF_001952655.1 Monopterus albus
GGGTCTTATATAGACAGGTGTGTGGCTTTCCTAATCACGTCCCATCAGTATAATCAAACACAGCTGGACTCAAATGAAGGTGTAGAACCATCTCAGGGATGATCAGAAGAAATGGACAGCACCTAAGTTAAATATATGAGTGTCACAGCAAAGGGTCTGAATACTTATGACCATGTGATATTTCAGTTTTTCTTTTTCAATAAATCTGCAAAAATGTCAAACATTCTGTGTTTTTCTGTCAATATGGGGTGCTGTGTGTACATTAATGAGGAAAAAAATGAACTTAAAGGATTTTAGCATATGGCTGCAATATAACAAAGAGTGAAAAATTTAAGGGGGTCTGAATACTTTCCGTACCCACTGTACATTGTACAGATTATACAGATCCCTACAGGTCTCTATTTTTATTTTTTAAGTACTCCATTTTTATTCTATTTTTATCTCATCTCCTAATGAATGTTCCTTTGTCTGTTTGCATTGTTTATTGCCTGTTTATACTGTTTATTTCGTTATACTGCACAGCCTTATGTTGGTATATTGTTTACTTGCTCCTTGCTGTTGCCTTGCATGGGGATATGCACATGTACATTGAGAGCCACTGTACCAAAGTCAGATTCCTGGCCAATAATGCTGATTCTGATTCTGATATATCAATTCAGTGTTTAGATCAGAAAAAAAGAAGAATCAAAAAACAGTTTTCATACAAAGAGAAGTATAAACAAAAACAATAACAAAAGGTGTGTGTGTGTGTGTGTGTGTGTGTGTGTGTGTGTGTCATGTGCAGCTGTTTATGAATGTATTTGCTGGGTTTATGTTTTCATGTCACAGTTTCCATGTGTGCATTTTTTTGTCAGTCCTAGTAATCATGGTTCTCTGCATGTTCACACATATTAACTGTGTGCATGCATGTGTGTTTCCCAGAAACCTGTTAATTATTGTATGCCCATGTGGGAGAAACGCCATATCTGTGTGTATATGGCTGTCTATACACATGCATTAATTCAGTCAGAGTCTGAGACTGTGGATGTGCACAGTATGTGTGTGTTTGCGTGGGTCAGCAGTGTTAGGTTTAGACACTGTTTGTCTGTGAGGATTGTAGGTTTAACAGAGTTAAGCCGACACAAAGCCCCTACTCTGCAGAAAACTGTTTTCCCTGCTGGAAAAAGTCCCCCCATCAGACTGACTGTCCAGACCTGATAGGAAGCTCCATGACCTTGGAAAGACTTCAAAACCCCTGCAGGAGAAATGTTAGCTACTTACTGCTCTGTGTGCAACTCTGTGAATTTATTGGTCTATGAGGTTCTGTCAAAAGAAATTTTCATTTAATTTTGGGAACTTCTCCGTTTTTCTGCCACTGTTAGTCTTTCTTTATCTGTTTTAAGTTCAATGCGTTGTTAATTTATGATTTATTCATTCATTTTTAGATCAGCAGTTTCCAGGTTGGGGGTCAGGACCACCCACAGAACTTTGAGATGTTTTGTCGAATTTGATTAAAATATGCAATGTAAATTTGTTTTGTTTTATTTGTTTTCTTTTTTACGTAGGTAATGAATTTAATTTCCCTGTAAAACAGTAAACATGCACAGCCTCCAGGCTTTCTCCAACAAGTTACCAGACAAACGGCCAGTGAGCAAAGTACAAAAAACCTTGGTGTAGTGTCTGACTATTCTGTGGACAGGGAAAGAACCTACTTGTGTTCAGTGCCTGAACTCAGAAAGCACACAAAATTAAATGAAGGCCTCTGTTTTTCATTAACTGAAATTGCTTTAAAACACACACAGGAGAAGACAAGGGCACAAATGATCTGTACTATAAATGCATAACGCAATTTCATGGAACATTTCTATTATTTCAGCTTCACTACTATGATAGGTGGTTATATCTGTGTGTAACGCTAAAATAAAATGTGCTTTCGTGTGTGTTTTCCATTTGTGGCAGTAAAACAGTTTGTATCTCTGCTACATGAACTCACTGAAATCCATCAGGTTATAGAGAAAGCCGTCTGCATAGATGGTCGTTTAACATTTCAATGGGTTCCCACAATAATGGATCAACAGAAGGACATGCTACTAATGAGACAGCTCAGTGTCTGTTAGGCTGAGTGAATGATATGTGCATTGTTTAAATTGAGCCAGAAAATGTGTGTGAGAAAAACATGGAGAAGTAGAATCAGAATCAGCTTTATTGGCCAGGTGTGTCAGACATAAGGAATTTGACTCTGGTACAGCAGCTCTCAATGTGTATGTACATATCCTTATGTAAGGCAATAGCAAAGGGAAAGTAAACAATATACCAATATAAGGCTGTATAGTATAAAAAACAAACAATTCAAACAGGCAAAGAATGTTCATTAGGAAACGAGATAAACATAAGAATAAAAACAGAGTACTTAAAAAATAGAGACCTGTACAGATCTGTATAATCTGTACAATGTATATTTACAGGTATTGCACTGAAGGTTACAGTCCAATTATACCGTCGTTGGTTAAGTGTTCATCAGAGTGACAGCCTGGGGGAAGAAACTGTCCCTGTGCCTGGTTGTCTTAGTGCACAGTGACCTGTAACGCCGTCCAGAGGGGAGGAGTTCAAACAGATTGTATCCAGGGTGTGAGGGGTCTGCAGTGATCCTCTCCACCCTACTTTTGACTCATGATGTGCACAGGTCCTCCATGGAGGGCAGGCTCACACCAATGACCTTTTCTACAGTCCTGACTGTTCGCTGAAGTCTGTACTTGTCCTGTTTGGTTGCTGAGCCAAACCAGACAGTGATGGAGGTGCAGAGAACGGACTCAGTGATTCCTGTGTAGAACTGTATCAGCAGCTCCTGGGGCAGGTCGAACTTCCTGAGCTGAGGAAGTACATCCTCTGCTGTGCCTTCTTGGTGATAGGCCTGATGTTGGACGTCCACCACTTCAAGTCTTGGGAGATAGTGGAGCCCAGGAACTTGTGGGACGTTACTGCTGATACAGTGCTGCCAAGTATGGTGAGGGGGGGCTCTTCCTGAGGTACACTGTCATTTCCACTGTTTTGAGCATGTTCAGCTCCAGGTTGTTGCGGCTACACCACAGGACCAGCTGCTCAACCTCCTGTCTGTAGGCATCATTGGTCTCTGATGAGACCAATGACGGAGGTTTTCTTGGGGACCGGGATGATGTTGGAGCATTTGAAGCAGGAGGGGACTTCACACAGCTCCAGTGACTTGTTGAAGATGAGTGTGAAGATGGGGGCCACCTGATCAACACACACTTTCAGACAGGAGGGGTCACGCCATCTGGGCCTGGTGCCTTTGTGATCCTTTGTTTTTTAAAAAGGCCACGCAGATCATTAGAGTTGGGGGGCAGGGGGGAAGAACAGTCAATTCAAGCTCACATATAGAGATTTTTAAAACAATCCTGAACCCTAAGGCCCAGGTGAACTGAGCCAGACAAAGAAATAGAGAAAGATAAGAAAGATCAAATGATAGAGAAGACAGGATGAATGATGACCATAATTCTAGTTATCAGCGGTGTGAGTATTATTAGTGGTACACTTTAAAACTCTAGCTCTATGTTATATGTGTATTTGTGTGTAAGGACACCTGCTTTCAGCAACATGTTGTTTTAATGAGAGCAGCTCACGGAGAAACTGTGTGTGTGTGTGCGCGCGCGTGTATGTGTGTGTGTAGCGAGTCCCAGTGGGAACAACTGGCCAAGGATTCACTTTACAAGGCCAGACAACAGCAACCACTGTGCTCAAATGCAGCTGCAGGTGTAATAACTAACACACACACACACACACACACACACACACACACACACACATACAGTAAATGGGTGCAGTAAGTACTGCCAGGGACAAAACCTGACATTATGAGCTTTGCTTCTGACTTATGACAATAACTGTCCCATCACTGATCATTCAGGATGGGGCCCTGTTGTCCAATCATAGCTACCAGCTGGTCACTGACATTGCTATTGTAAAGGTGGCTGTGGGAGACCCACCGACCCCAGTCTTAGAGTGAGGAAGGAACATTTAAGCCCTACAGAGAAAGAAAAAGTGTGAGGAAAAACAAACAATTAATAAAGAGAGGAAAAGGCAGAGGGTCAGAGGTATAAACAACATGTCTGTGGAGAGAGCATTATGGGCGACCAGTGTTTGTACAGTATGTAAGGGATGGAAAGAACTCTTTGAGAAACGGACCTGATTGACTTCTATGCCATACAGCATTTCTGTGTGAGAATGATATATAAAGGACTTGTGTCTACACCCCTGTGTAGTTAAATGAGTGCAGCACATTTTACAGTCTTCCCCGGAGCTGTATATTAAAGGTCAGTACATGCAGGGCAACCTAACCTGCAGGTCCTGTGAAGCCTACAGCAGATGTTGGCGGCACAGGGTTCATTTTCCAAGGCTGCAAGCAGTCACACTGTCATGTTGTGGGCTGGGCAGCCTTCTGTTCATGTGCCAAAGCCCCCTATTGCTTACTGGCACCAGTTTGTAAATCATCTGTTTCTAAACTGTTGTATTCTTTTATACACTGAAACATTAAAGGGAATCTTTTAAGAGAATGTCAGTCTAGACTCAAGATATTAATTGCTGAAATTTGATTGCAACTGCCGAGCAAGTGGGAGAATATAAAATATTTGACGGCATGTAGTTGTGCCACAGAAGCAGGAAGAAAGTGCAGTCTCAAAACCCACAGGCCTGTGCAGACCTTGGCATGATAAAATGTGTTCTGTTCATATGTGTAATACTGACAAAGACAGTGTTATCAATGACCCAGAGTTCCCAACTATACACCCACAACTTTTAAACTGTTATGAGCTTAAAGTCAAAATGTTTATTTAATTTTTTTTTTCTACTGTACATGCATAGGCATGACGTTATTAGATCACTTAGATAAAACTGTTCAAACCATACAGGTTGTGCCAGAGAAGATGCAGGCTGTTATCTGTCTACTTTATTTATGTATGTCAACCAGTGCTAACACTCTCTTTCTCTTTAGCACCTAAAGCAAAAGTAAAATGGAATTTGCCATTTTTACACACCATTTTCATACAAATTTGGAGCTTCAAAGGTTCTGTTGGTAAATGTTGTTAACCCTCAGACAGACCAAGGCTAACTGTTTCCCTGTTTTCATTTTCTGTGCCGAGTTTGCTAGCTAATGGAAGTAGCTTCATAGTTAGTATACACAACACAAAAGTAGTATCAGTCCTCTTATCTCACTCTTGGTAAGAAACCAAAAATTACATATTTCCCCAAATGTCAGACCTTTAATTGTAAGCTGATACTAGGAGTCTCTTATATATCTGATTTTTTGTTTTTGTCTCTCTCTACAAAACAAAGGTTCTGGTGCTAAGAATAAGAGCAACGTCATGCTATGATGTTGCCGTGATATGAACCAACATGTGATAAGTACCGAGTGTTTGTGATGTGTACGAGTTTGACACTCGTGTGCTGAGGGCTTTAAAGCACAGCCACAACTTTAGATGATAGGATAAGGAAGGAGCTGATAAACCTTCAATAAACAGCAGAGGGATGTGAGATGAGAGAGGCACGATACCCTTCTCGCCTGCTCTCCGCTGGGATGATGGCAGCTCCTGCAGAGACGCCAAGCTGCCAAGGAGTTTGTGTGTGCATGTGTGAGTGTGCACACACAGGCCTCTGAGGGTGGAACAGATGGGGGATCTACTGTAGTGATTCTGTGAGGTCACACTGGTGACGATCTCAGTGAGATTCAGCATACATACACGCATGCGCACAAATACACAAAAAAACCACAACAGACTGCAAAGAAGTGTATGGACACACACACACTCACACACAGAGTGGCTGCAGCAGTGATGGATGGGGATAATCATAATGAAGAAACTGTTCAATAAAGTTGTTTTGTTTTGAATGTGCTCTGTCACCAGCTGCCAACTGTTAACTGACTTAATATGTCAGACAGTGTGAGAGGAGCATCTGGCGCTAAGAAGAATATTTCCTGTGGGTGGGGGGGGGACAGACTGTGTTGCAGCTCTTCATATAAAAGCCAAAAGCAGAGTTACACAAAATGAATGATGGAATTACACTTAAACCTTTCATTCAAACCTCTGTTTTAGCAGCCAAAGTGAGTCTATGAATGGCTTTTATCCATAACTCATAAATTGTGGCTGTGGTGAAAATATATAATGACAGAATCTCACCACCTGTGACTCTGTTCTGCTATCATCTAATTATTCTGGTGTTTACTAATCCATAAGTCACATTTTCAGACTTAAAACCTCCCTCAACAAAATGATTTGTGTTACTTATTGTGTTAGTTTGACACTGTTTTCACATTCCTCTGCTGTAAGGGGAAGCTTTTTCAGTTCAATCTTAGTTTAAGCTGTATATATATATACGTATATATGAACATGCTTTTGATATCACAGCTACTGTGAGGGCCAATCCTGAACCAGTAAGCTGCTTAGAAAAGTGTGATCTGATAATCTGAAGCCAACTGTGCACACATAATTCAAACATTTTTCTCTGTCCTGTAGAAGACATTGTGCTCCAAAAAAAAAAAAAATAATAATTC
>NW_018128033.1:741384-745037 GCF_001952655.1 Monopterus albus
TAGGGAAAGTAGGTGTGAGTCAAACATTACTTGTTTTACTTCTCTAAAATGATTTGTCAAAAGACAAAAACAGGTAAAGATTCTACTGATTATTCACATGTGTTAATGATATAAGATATGTGTTTAACAAGTTCCATCTGTCAGAAATAATTTAACTACCCCCCCCCTCCAAAAAAGTGAGATGTTAGTGACCTGTAAGAATAATTTCAGTGTACAAATTTAAACTGAAGTAAAGATCTGAACTGAACAAAACAAAGAGTTGGAGGGAAAAAGAGAGTTGTAACATGTCTGCAAGCAGAAAAAAAGCATCTTTGTTTCAAACATTAGTTTCAAGGCACTAGCCAACTCAACAGGCGTATGCTCGTTTGTGTGTGAAAAAACATCAAAAAATGTGTGTACAGTACAAAAAGACTTTACAGAGACCCAACTCAGCAGGTAGATTTATGCTTATTATATTGTGGAATGTATATAAATAGGATTTAATGTCACAGAAAGAGTGACTCTGAGTGTGTGTAGAGGCTGTGTAGCGTCTTTGTTCTTCAGAGAGCACAAGCATTAGCAGACAACACCAGATGGTGGGCTCAAAGGAGGGGGAGGAGAAGATAGACAAGACCATTCCATCATTTCATCATCATCCTTATCCTGTTTCCTCTCTGTAAACAAAAACAAGCTGGCATACACCTTCACATCAAATCACTACAAGAAAAAAAACACTTCTTTGAAACCCTAGCCATGGTTTAAAGGTGTTAATGTTAGAAAGAGGAATTGTACACAAGTTTGTTGTTTAAAACAACCTTAAACTCTTTAAAAGATCTCAGGGATGACCAAAGGCACCTTCCCTAGTCAGTCACAAGGCCAAGGCCCTTGTCTTAAAAATGTTGTAAGGATTTTGATTTGAAGCTTTCACCTTTCTGGATCAAATATCACAAAGTACTTTACAAAAACGACAGAAAAGAAGACGGGCGAGAACTTTGTGTGAGTGCTGTTTATCTGACAAGAATACTGCAAAACCTAAACAATATTCCAGTTGCCAGCTGGATCTTGAGGTGTGAAAATACAAATGTGTGAAATTCACTCACTGTTTTGAATAGACTTTATTTGTGCCGTGATCCAAAGAAGGTGTGAGCCTATTACAGGCCCATCAACACTTAGCAATAGTAGAGAAAGCATTTGGTAAATGTGGCAGTTTATAAGTTCTACAACATCCCAGATTTTTTCATTCTTAAAAGACATTCTGCCTTTGCTAAATACCATCGCTGACAGTGTAACTGCAGAGATCTTCCGAGGCACAGAGTATGATATGAAAACCATTATTGATGGCCACTAAAACAGCAGGTAACGGATGACTCACTGTGTCACAAAATCACCCATCACACATACACACACACACTTATTTATTGTACCCCACACCACCACATGTAAAATTTCAATCAAGGAGTGTGTTCACAGCACCAACATGCAGAACTACAGCTGCATTTGTTCTTGAAAACTGTTGTGACGGTTGAACAAACACCATCAGTTAATTAGGCCAAGGTGAATTCCATTGGGGTGTACTGTCTGTCAGGAGGAGACAGTGAGGGCAGGAGAGAACACACAGGAACAAAAGTCTGTTAATCAAAACACTGTGCAGGGAAACAGTGTGGAACATTGTACAATGTCTCTCTTGCACAAACGTTCGAAACTCATTCAAACAAAACTGAACTATAACAGCGGCGTGAGTATGTTTGTACAATGCTAAATCCTCTGTTGTTTCTTTTAATCAAAGACCAGCAAAGCCAGGGTGGGTTTCTTGTTCTGTTCAGTCCCACATCTTCCTCAGTTCTTAGATCACCATTCCAAACATCCATTCAAGCACAAACACACACAAACCATACATGACGGACATGGCGTCATGCCTTGGATCTCTCTATAGTATATGAACTGGGAGACATAAGCAACAACTAAATATAATATATTAACGATCACATGTAAGTGAATAGATCAGCTCAAATTAATATTGTGGCACTAGTAATGCAATTTTAATTATTTCATGATTTAATGGTGTTCTCATGAATAAACTCCAATAAGCCTGTCTTTGCATTAGGGCTAAAGTTTTTGCACTGCCAAAATATAGGTCACACTCATTGTTGTGCCTGAACACATCCTGCGCAGACAGACAGTGCACTGCAGCTGCTGCAGCTCACAACACAGCTCCTGTGTACATGCAGTACAGTATAAGCACCGAGCATGCAAAGGATCCGAACACAGATTACATTTCATTAGATTTAATTAATGCACGAACAAATGACTGTAAGCACATATCCATAAAACCATGTACCTCCACACAAACACCAGTAGTGTCCTTCAACTGTCAACAGAGCCCTCAAAATAGACAACTCAGAAAACAATACTTTACCTATGGGAGACATTTTGGTGCATGGTTTTCTATGTAGAAGAACAATATTTAGACGTCTTTTCTTACTGTGTGTGTGTGTGTGTGTGTGTGTGTGTGTGTGTGTGTGTGTGTGTGTGTGTGTGTGTGTGTGTGTGTGTGTGTGTGCGCGTGTAGGAATAATACTGGACCAATGGGAGGTCAGTTTCCTGATTGGATGAGTGATATTTTGGTCTAGTACCCATGTGGTCAAGTTTTATGACAACCAACTCAAAGTTAAACAACTGTAGAAAGGTTGGCAAAACATAAAACCCACAAAATTACCTCTGAAGTTTAAACCAGTCATCAGGGCAAAATGACTATGTTTAGGCTGCTTGGTTCAGTAAAAATGAAGCCTGGTGTGTTTGCCGTTTAGTGTGGTACTTTTGGGATAGTGTGAACTCTGGTGCAGACTAAACAGAGCGGATGACTAATTGTCAGGTATTCATTGATGGGCTCGTTATGACACCAGAGAATGTTAAGTATAAACATAATAAGCAGTAAAATGCTGCATAAGGTTCATTTGTAAAAAGTCAGTGAGAACAAAAACCTGATGAGAATTAAAAGGCAACAATGCATCTTTTTTTTTCCTCACTTTCTCACTGCAGTTTCGAAAAAGCTATGGTTAACAACAGCAATCCGTCAGGGAGACAGAAAACGTCATGGCTCATTCTTAGGAGCTACCAAGAGAGTTTTCTAGCACAGTTTGCTGTGTAGCAATATGGTGGAAGACAAGTGTAAGAAGCACTGCTGTACTGGAGAGGTGCTACATGTAACAGGATAACAAGCAGAAGTGTTCAGCAACACCTGTAAAAATCAAAAAGGTATCCTTGGTCATCACACTAAGAGGACTACCATGAGTTCAGACATGCATAGAAGGACAAACTCTGGACTAGATTCAACACACACAGATGATCCAAACCGTTAACGCACATACATAACCCAGCACACTGCTTCCTTTCCTGTCTAAAGAAACAATTTCCTATGGGGATCAGGGTCGCATGCACATGTCTGTGTGTGAGGCTTCCTGGCAGCTGCTGAGGAAGCATCAGTCAATAAGAGCGGAAAGAAACACAGAAGGCAACATAAAAAGAGAAGAGTGAGAGATGGAAAAACCGAATCAAAGACATGAGTGATGGGTGGAGAGGAGACAAAAGCAAATTACACCAAATTTAAAAATGGTTGTTTCATTAAATTCTAAGAAAGTAAGATGTCATTTGTTTTCCTTCTGTAAAAACAAAGC
>NW_018128033.1:745050-788147 GCF_001952655.1 Monopterus albus
GTAGGGAAACGTGATAGGCATCAGTGAAACAGCTGTGATGATTCACAGAAAACGGTCTTAGAGAACAAAGATGGAAAAAATGATGGCTAAAGAGCTACAGATTTACTATGTGACAAATATGAAAGGAGATTAAAAAAAGAAATCATTGCAAGGGAAGTTGGTTGGTCACAGCTTATTGTTTAGATTTATCCTAATTACGTCAATCCAGTTCTTATTCTATTCTATTCTATTTTAGTTCCTAAATGTTATGGTACCCAATACTAGGTAGGAGAGAAACGGTATTTCGATTTCTGTATGTCCTGCACATATGGTGAGTTGACAATAAAATCCTTGAACCTTGGTTATTCTGTTAAAGAACAAAACAGCAGGCTAAGAGACTAAGGAAGCAACAGGAAATTTAGAAAATCTATTTTTTGCACCTATACCTGAAAAACAGGGAGAAAGTATAATTATCATCAGTGGGCATGCAGCAGTTGATCATGCAATGTTGTGAAAAAGCACAGAGAAATATGACAAAGGTGAATTAGAGAGTTGTTTATTAATGAAAATAGTACTGACATGCAGCAAAACCAATGCTGAAGGGAAACGCTGGCACAAAATACTGTCATTATGAATCTAAAGCTTTACAATTATATGAGCACCTGTTTGAGTTACAAATCATTGTGAAGTATCATTGAAAAGGGAAGCGTATCATCTTTTAATTTTTGGCTAGCAATAGATCATTGTGATTGGCTCTTACCATCTCTCTGGGCAGGAACATGTCTTCCTGACGTAAAACCACAAGACACACACTCTCGCCCTGCCGTGTGCTGCGTAGCATACACACCAACTCCTCTTGGCCCACACCTGTGATATCCACACCATTTACCTACAACAGACAAACACAAACCAAATTAAACCTCCCTCATTATCGGCATAACTGTCATTCTTCCTGGTGTCCATTTCACTCAGTCTCATTAGTGCATTATGTTCCTCTAAATCCTCACATTTTTATAGTCTTGTAAAATGCACAATGCTGGATTAGAGTGATGAGTCAAGCAGATATCTGTGTTTTTTTTGTTTTTATGAAATGACACCAGTAACAAATTCAGCTATCCTGTACCTCTAGTATGCGGTCTCCAGACTGCAGGCGACCATCTTTGACAGCAGCTCCACGTGAAAGGATGTTTTTGACAAGAATAGGACCAGGACTGTGTACTGAAGAATCTCTGGTTAC
The DNA here is from genome assembly GCF_001952655.1 of Monopterus albus. NCBI lineage: Eukaryota > Metazoa > Chordata > Actinopteri > Synbranchiformes > Synbranchidae > Monopterus > Monopterus albus. Next base: position 746,267 of record NW_018128033.1, read on the forward strand.
TACAGTAAATCCCAGCCCTTCTGGACCTAGACACACACACACACACACACACACACACTCACACAAACAAACATGACTAATGAGGTGAGGTATCGCACACAGCAAAAGTAACAGTCCTGGGCTTTTCAAAATACAAAAATATCCTGCATGACTGTTTAGTCTCTGTCTATACATTTGTCTTCCACAAACGTAAAGTGTAAAAAATCTCTTATCCATTCTCTCTCTCTCTCTCTCACACTCACACTCACACACACACACACACACACACACACTTAACACTACCCCTGAAAACTTCAACACAGTAGTGTTGACTCAGCACCTGACTGCATACTGTAAGTGACAACCTGCCTTGGAGACTGTGTGTGTCACTTTAAACCCTTTAGATATAACTGCTGCTATAGTATCTGCAGGTGTGAAGTGTTTAAAAATGGGTTCAGGTGTGGGGCAGAGAAGAGGAAGAGAAAATGAGACTGAGATGAGGAAAAGGTAATAGAGGAATGAGTGTAACAAAGTGGAATCAAAGAGTTCTGGAAAGAGAAATGATAGAGATTAAAACAGTAATCAATCAAAAACGTGCACACACACACAAATGTGTATGAAAAGGCTCATAAACATGCATGGGTGCACAAAAAAGACCACGCAGAGACAGGGAGACTGGTTGTGTGTTTTATAGAGCTCATTTAGTCTGGTCTCTTTAAGAGAGCCATGTCAGCAGTTTGGTCCACTATGAATTCATATCAGCAGAAATGAACAGATCAATAAAGACTTAATAGACCATGAAGAGAGGGAATCAGGAAGATGGAGAGAGGATGGGTGAGAAGAAGGGTAAGATGGAGGAGAGTCAGCCAGAGAACAGAAAAAAAAAAAGATTTATAGAAATGAGCACAATGCTGGGAGACAGCAGGAGAAATGCAGTGAGCCACACGACACACAACATTCAGAAACTGAAAAGAAACAAAAAGGGTTAATAATATGTCAGTGTGGGAAAGAAATGTAAAATGTATAAAACAGGTGTAAGTAGTAACTTTTTTTTATTTCTACCTGAACCTCTGAAGCTCAATTGAAAATGTTCAGAGTGAATTCAAAGGACACTGAGGAACTGTGTCAAAATATCAAATATATGTGAGCCTTCTGAAATATTTCCACTTGGCAGTAAAGTAGGTAACATTTACAGAACAATTCAGATCTAATATATCTGTAGAAATAAGACAGTCTGAGTGTGAATGACGCTCTGAGACAAGGCGCTCCTCACCTTTCTTTAAGTCGATCCTCAATCTTCGTCCTCCTCTCTTATTGGTCATCAAGCTGGAAAGAGCAGGACTCTTCTTAAGGAGCGGGCTCTCGCTCCTCCCCTTAAGGGTCTAGATGGAGAAGTGCAGCATCCAAGTAATTTTACAGCACTACAATACATACAAATGTTGCTCCAGAGCAGAATAACCATTTCAATGTGTCACTTGCGTATGTGAACTTGCCACATTCTGCTTAGATCATTTCAAAACTCTCAAGACTTAAATTGCAGTGTAGAAATGAGTTTATATTCAGAAGACATATAAAAATTGAAAGAGGTGGTATTATAGTCTATCAGAAGGAGTGTAAAGATTACCCAGTGTGAAATAAGCCACAGATTCAAATCAGATTCATTTTACAAAAATGGTCAAAAATCATTACAGATACCATAAACCAATCTTTGGCAGTATCTTGTTACGTCTGGCTGTGCCCTTCATATGTACAGTATGTGTTTGTGTGTGTCTGTGCCTGTGTGTGAGGCACCATCTCCTGCCAGATATTGGTGTTCCTAAACAATAAAGACTTCTTCAGAAGGTAAAAATGTGTCAGAGGCCACTGTGTTAAACACATCAGCTAACCTAAGGCCAGAGTGTGTAAGTAGTCAGGATTCTACATCCCAAACTATTAGAGGTGACCGCCTATGAGTCATTGTCACTTACTTATAACCATTGCTTATGGCATTTAAAGTGTTCAGTGTAGCCTGAATAATGCTCGTTGTATTGGTATGTGGACATTGCTAAGGATAATGTATGAAGATTAAATTCAGAATGTGACAAGTGAAGTCAATGTACTGTGTTAAACGTGGACACATTTGTTTGGAAGCACCAGAAAGACATAAGTGGTGTACAGCCCTTTCTAATGATTATGAAACTGTGTTCCAACATACTGTGTGCATTGCAGAATCACAGAAAAACTTTTTTTTTAAAGTAAAATTAGATGTAATCAGCTGTTGCTAAGTTACTGCTGCCACTGCGCCAGATGTTTTTCTAATGTCAGATATATCACCATGGTGATGTTGACAATACAGCTGTGTCTGCATAAGACAGACTTTATGGTTAGAGAAAAGAGACAGGAACCAAGTAAAAAAAAAAAAATTGGAATTCAAAATGTTTCTACAAATCAAACATATCCTGACAGAAATTAAAGTCATAAATCAAGCACAAAATATAAATACAATGCGTGCAGAGTGTTGAAGGACTGAGAGCAATTACCATGGGAAATATTTTGCCCAAAAATTTTAAATCTTGGCATTTCATATACTCAAATAAATGAAGCCGGCAGTTAGTCAGCTGTGACCAGATGCATATGATGAAGGAGGATAACTGATATTTAAGTTTATGTCTCACTTCTTAATGTCCAATCAGGAAATATTGTATTGTCTACACTGCCTTTTCAACATTCATTTCATATTCATATTTATCATTCCAACCCCTCACTTCTTGCAACTATATGTACGATTGAAAGAATCTTTCAGAGAGTGGATCCAGGGTAATCCGACTTACACCGACAGCAGCTTCCACAGGGGCACCGTCTTCTGCAAAACGTGTGACTGGATTCTCAAAGGGCTTGAACACAGGTTTGGCTTTGACAGGCGGAGGCGGCTCTTTGGTCTTAGCGCTTCGAGGGCTGTTGTCAGAACCCACATTGCTGCCAAACAGCTGACCAATCAGACTCTTCTCGAAGCGTTCTCTGCTGGAGGATGGCACTACTTCCAAACGGACAACTGGGGTATGCATTGCCTGACGAAACACTTCCTGGGCTCTGGGAGGGAGAGGAGGAGAGGGATGAAGAGAAAAAGAAAGGTGGGTGAATGATGCAGAGAATGATAGGAAGCAGTAAAAAAAAAAAAGTTTTGTTCAACAAGTTTTGAGTAAAGTATATATAGATTTAACATTAAAAGTAATTAGGCTATTAATTACAGTTATATACAGTGTGTAGTTATCAATCTCCAACAAAACGTCTTTATTAAGGAACAGAGATAAATGACAAATTAAAAGAGTCTGAGGTAACTTCTAATGAGTACAAATGGGGTGTTTGATTTTCAGACATTGTAACACACCTTAGCATATTTTATGCTCGTATATCTTTACTAAACTAAGTTTAAGTGACTGTCATTTAATGCACAGGTGAGAATAACTAACATTCTTCTTTATTGTCAGGTAATTTATTTCAATTAACCATCTACTCTCTTCACTGCCAGAACTAATGAAAACTGCTTAAATCACGAGTCATAAATAAGCCATAATCCCATGTGAAGTTCACAATGATGAAAAAATATTATTAAGACACAGGTACCCAGTTAGTAATTCCTCTAAGTCCTGTAAAGCTGCTGATAAGATTTAGCTGAGTTGTGTTTCTCAGTAGGCCGTGAGTCGTGTTACACTGGGGTTTGGTGCAGGCAGCTTGTGTGTGTTTGTCATTTAGGATTTGAGAACCTGTGTAGACGAAACTGCTGCACTGCATCCACTTATTGATAATATCTGATGTAATACGTACTGGAGGTTTGTAATGTTTTTGTTGTCTGACTAGATGATGTGTTTTGTTAGATTGGTGAAATAATGTGCATCTTGTGAAGTAAAGACGTTTAAGAGAAATCAGATGAAAAACTGAAACCAAATCAAATAAAGGTAGTTAAAGACATGAGTACTCCTGTCATGTACGAGTTTTCCATAACTAATACTGAATCATTTCGGCAAAAATATGTATTAATTTTGTTGTATAAAATAAAAGATATGGTATATTGAGATGTATGGTCATCTGTCACTTATTAACTGCAGTGTGTTTTATCTCAGAGGGATTACACTGTATATCACTGCTTTACTCTTTATACTTTACTCTATTTCTTTCTAGTGTTGCGATTGTCAGTAGTTACATCTGACATCTAACCACGTTTCCTTCTGGTTTCAACTTCTCAGTGAGCTCAACACAGAATGGGTGACACAACACAGAACCATGACACCTGTACAGCAGGCCATTATAATCTCATGATCTATAAGATCATTTTGCAGATAATTAGTTTATATCAAATTATGGTAAGTAAGTTAGAGGGACCATCGGGTCAGGAGTGACTGGTACACACCATTATTCACCTCAGACAGCCGACAGACAAAACCCACTTTGTTCAGATTTTATCAGATTACACTCCGAGTGTTTTCCATCTAGATTATTATTACATGTAAAATGATCTTGTTTCCATAAATAGTGACCATGTTTAGAAAATCATGTATGATGGTTATATTTTAACAGATTACATATGCTATAAAATTACTTTAAATTTTGACAAAAACAGAGGATGATTTAAAGACACAAATCTGATGATACTGTAAAATGGTACAGTAAGAAAGATTCCATCAAAATCAGTGACTTAAATAATCACCACAGGAAAACAACTGCTTGCAGCATACAACATGTACTGTACATTTATGAACAACTGATCTACTACTTATTATACACAGGTATAGTCATCGAGACCTTTTAGAATGACCAACTTGTCAACCTTTATACCTGCCAACCTCCACAGAGTACTGAGTGAACTACTGATGTTTTTCTGCATGTAAATACATGGCTAACTTGTGTGAATGGCACTGTAAGAAAGACTGGTTTCTAGGAGACTATGTATGTGTGGAGAAGTGGGTCATCTCTTCATTCTTCTCAAACAGGATTTGTATATTGAAGCCATTAAACACACTAGGCACACAGTTTTTGTGCCACACCTTGTTGAATGACAATGTAAGTGATCTTCTTTATATAATATCACAATACAGTAAAACCAAACTAGGTATAGGGGCCATTGTGTGCGAATGAGATCATTATTGTTCCTGATGAGACAACATGTGCTGGCACATTTCTATAAAACAGATATTCAAATCAAGCAGGTTTCCTTAATACAGCTGTCATGCTCAGATAATGGCAGTGTGTACAGTAAGTGTGTGTGTGTATGTATGGACATAGCACTCATGGGGATTAATGTACTCTACATGTATTGTATTGTAATGGCCCTATACCTTGTTTGGTTTTACTGTATTGTGATATTATATAAAGAAAATCACTTACATTGTCACTGGACCAAGCCACGTATCTCAATGCACTTGTTACAGCAGAACCATACTGTCAACAGTGTGCATGTGTGTGTTTCTTAACCTCTGAATAATAAGAAACAGCCTCGATATATCCAAGCAGCAATCTCTGAGGCCAAGAAATGAAGCCAATGCTGAAGTGTGAAAACCCGCAGTTGAAGCTGGCTCCAAAAAGGAGTCAAACTCCATAGACTCCCATGTTAAAATGCCAAACTTTACAGCAAAACTAAACATGCTCACAGCATGGTACAATGTGCTGTTGCAGTTACTGAACACATCTCAGAAGCTTTTGTGACCTCTAAGCATAACACAAGCAAACAGTGTTGCGCTCACTGGCTAAATGTCTTGTCCATGAGGTCAGTGTTGTTGATCTTGACAATGCACTCATCCTCTTGAAATAAGCCCTCCTTTCTTGAGCGACTCTCCTCCTCCACTCCACGAATGTACAGACCGAGAGACCTGACAGGAGACGCAACAAGGCAAGAAAGGGAGGTTACATAATGTATTGCATAGATTGTTTCATTTGTTTTTTTTGTTTTTTTTATCCTTGTACACATGTACACATACACAAGCACACACCGTCTTACAGTGACCTTCAGTGTGTCACAGAGGGCCGATGGAGTAACCCACCAAGGTCACCAAATGGTTTAATTAGACCTCTTATGTCTGATACATCCCATAACCGTCTGTCACCATTAACCGATAAAAACCAACTGCCATAGCAGCACTGTAGTCACGATTTGATTAATAGATAACAAGACAAAAAATAACAAAAACAGAGTAACATCAACCCCGCCTTTCGCCCGATGCCAGCTATTGGCTCTAGTCCCCCCACGACCCCCTTCGGGACTAAGCGGTATAGAAAATGAGAGAGAGAGAAAGAGAGTAACATCATAGACAAATACCAACATGCACACTTATAAACAAGATAAAAAGGCAGGCAAACATTCAGACTAAAAAGTAGGTTAGAGGTTAAACAGATTATGTTAAGACAATGGAAGGAGATAGAGGAGGCGTTCAGGAAAGAGAGAGGTGAGGACAGAAAAATAAGAAATAGAGGGAAAAGACAACAGAGACAGAGGAATTTGAGGAGGAGCTAGGGTCAGGTGAGTCATGGGAACAGCCATAAACACTCATCCTGATTTTCTTTAGGAAATCCCCCATCCACTGTCTGAAAATACCCAAATAAAAAAGTTAGTGGGAGAACACCATGGGGCATAGCTGTGCATTTTTTTCCCCTTTTCTGTGTGTGTTTTTACGAGGTTGCCAGGTTTTCAAGAAGTCAGTTTAAGTGCAAAACAGGATAATGAGAATATATAGTACAGTACTGTGAAGCAGTTAAGCATATGTGGGGAAAATGCTGTAAGGAGAGGAACCCTCCAAAAATAAACTCATGAATAGTTTTAATCATTTATCTTCACACAAAGTGCAGTAAATACAAAAAACCTAAATCAAATCAATATAAATGTATAGTATGACCAACAGTACCAGTTTCCACTGTCAAACCCTAATGAGCCCACCCGCACTCCTGAAACATAATTTTAGCACTACTTCCTGAGGAGAACTGCAATTTATCTCCCACAACACACCAATGTAGGTGGAGGTCAGTGGAAACAAACACAACCTGGGACGACAGTACACGGCTTGACACGTTTTGGTAGGTTCCTATAGCAGGTACACGACCACATTTTTTCCAGGTACTTATCAGGTAGATTGTTTCAAGCATCTTGGAGGATTTGCCACAGCTCTTCTGTGGATTTATTCTTTCTCAGTATCTTCTTCCTCTTCATATGATCACAGACTGACTCCATAATTTTGAGATCGGGGCTCTGTGGGGGCCATGCCATCTGTTGCAAAACTCGTTGTACTTCTTTTTGCTGAAGATAGTATTTTTCTGACTGTTGTTGTAAATATGGGGTCCAGGACAAATTATTTCAGGATGCATCAAGACACCTCCCTGATTGTACTGTGCAATGAATACATTTTTTTTGTACTTCTCAGCATTTTGGAGTTTATTATTTTTGACCAACTCCATTTGAAGTGAAGCCCAAAACCTGCAAGCCCCCACCTTTCATCACTGGTGCCTGCAGCTGATAAACAGACAAGGCTTTCTGAGGTTTATAGGTAAAGGACAGAATTAGAGCTTTTATATAATGGATGTATGCTTTTCTGTGTCTGTGCATTTTTGTATGTGTCATGTCCACAAGCACACAACTCACCGTCCACTGAGGGATGAGCAGTAGGGAACCACGTGGATTCCCAGGGGGCTGTCCTCTCCCAAGATCTCCACTGTCCTGGTCAGGCTACATACACAAAAATTAAATCAGTGGGAGAAAACCAAGATATGTAGTATTAGTATACTATAATAATACACAGGTACAAGATCTGTCACTCTAAACTTTGACTTGGCACAGACACTGGAAAATAGCACTGCTGCCAGTATTGGACTATGTTGGATAAAACAGGTCTACTGTATACCTCAAATGCTTAGGACTATTTTGTTTAATTATAAAAATGTCAAATCCCACAAAATGTTCAGCATTTCCAGGTCCTGAGGGGACTCGAAGCCGCCTAATCCCAGTCTATTTCCCCCTTTGCTTACAAACACACTGTGCATAATAGTCAACTAGCCAGAGACAAATACTATGTCTAGCTAACAAGCTAACAAGCTAACATTACCTGGACAAAACACAACAAGAACACGTTTGTGATAGCTGATCGGTTCTTTGTTGCACACGTATACACAAGACATAAAGCACGACGTAGAGAACTGAGAAAGTACAGACTGACGCACCATTATACGTAGCTTAATTCACTGTGCTAAAGATACTTTTTGTCAAGAACTTAAACCACATTTGTGAACCCAGGCCTTAGAGAAGGGAATTCTAACACTATTCAAAGTCAACAAAGCTACAAAAACTGCTTTGTGTGTTTGTCTGTGCCATTCATCTCTATGGATTTCTTCCTCCTTTTCAATCTCTCAATGCCTCTGTCTAGTTTGGATTATTTAAGTGTGTGTGGGCTTTTCATTCTGTCTGCCTTCTAATGTGTGTCTTTGTTTGTTTGATTAGTCTATCTATCAGAGCACAGCCATTAATCCTTTCCTGACCTTCTCTCTGGTCCCAATGTGTGTTTTTTTTCTGAGTGAGTCTGTCAGTAATCAGTTTTGTGCTCTTTAGTTCTAAACCCATCTCTACTGTTGTCTCTAAGTCTACTAATTTTGACTGCCTCACTGTCTGTAGAGCATCCATCCATTCCTAAACCTCCATGAACTGACAGCAGTACAGATGCTGATGAACTCCACAGAGAGGGATGTTGATGGTGGTGGGTGGCAACAGGGGAGATATGTAAAGTGCAAAAAAAGTTCTCCTCCTTTCTTCGTCTCTCTCTCTCTCTCTCTCTCACACACACACACACACACACAAAACTGATGCTGCCCCATCACCGCTCAGCAAATGGAAAACATGGGACTTCAAGACCGAGAGAAAGAGAGGAAGGCAAGGACAGAGGGGAGAATGGATGATGTTGAGTGAAAAGTAGGATGTATTTGGGGTGGAAGGGAGGGAGGAAGAAGAGAAAGGGGGAGGTATTGAGAGGAAAGGAGAACAGAAGAAGGCAGTGTAGACGTCAAGAGATGGAGTTAAAAAAGAAACAACACTAGGATTTTGTCCCAGTTCCCTACAACATACTAATTCTGAGCAGGTTTTAAATATGTTGTGTGTTTATGAAACAGGGAGGAAAAAACAGAAAGAGGGTTGGAAGTGAGAGAGGTCTGGAAGCAAGATATAGTAAAATAAAAGGAAGAAGAGGCATTGAATTAATTAGACAGGGCTAATGAATAGCATTAATATGAGAGGGAAATAGCATGCACCCCTCTCTCTATTTCTTCCTGCTGCGCCTCTGATCTCTAACACTCCCACTAGAACACACACACACACACACACACACACACAAGCACTTGAGATCCATTTGTTTCCTTATTTATTTATTTATTTGGTGTTTGACAGTCTGCATCAATGCAAAAAATGAATGAAATGGGGCTGAGAGAAAAACAAAATGGGTGAACTGAGAGGAAAGAGGGAGACTGTTAAGAGAGAACAAGAGACAGAAAGAAAGGGATAAACAGAAAAGCAGGGGGAGACAGGGAAGCAGAGAGAAACAGAGGGAGATGAAGAGAGCAGGTGTTCTCTTTATCCACCTGCCACTTCACTGATCCTCACTATGAAAGACAGAAACAGAGAAGTAACAAAAAAGGAGGATGTGCATTACCAAACCACTCACTTCCTCTCACTGCTTCTCACCCCTCTTCTTATTTAATATTTCCCTTCCTCTCTTTATTTTTCACTCTGAACTGATCTTCAAAGTGGAAAGCACCAGAGATGAATCCAGAATAAAGACAAGGCAAAATAGTAAACAGGCACAATACTGCAAAAGGTTAATATATGCAAGCACTGAAATAAACATAACGACAAAAGAAACTATTATACAGTATAGAGTAGTTCTCTCATGATTACATTATACCATGTACAAAGAAACTCACCTATTTACAGAGTTTTGGCAAACAAATAATGTTTTCTTGACTACTAAATAGATGTGTATCAATTTTCCATGCTACAATTATTGTGAACAAATATTACAACAAACTGTAATATCACAAAATTCAAACCATCTTGAAAGTGTACTATTACTGCTAAAATACTGTAAAATTACTTCATCAAAAACTATCTAAGATAGTTAATTGGATATTACTTTTAATGCTCTTTCTGCTAGGATCTGTGCAACCGTTCATTTATTCATGTGTGTCATAATTATTGGGATGCTAACAGGTGAGAAAGAACCAAAAACCTCCAACCCAACATTTAAGTCACAGACCTTCAAAATGCAAAATTCATGACTTTAATATATGTATTTTTTTTGTTTGTTGAAATAGTTGGTGGTATTATCACCCTACTGTATGTTTAACCTTGGAACATACTGTAGTAAAACCAGTATACTGGCATATCTCTACTAGTGAATATATTAAAATAATATTACTAATACTACTTATTCCTTAGTAGAAAGAGTTAACAAGGATGAAAAGTCTTGTGCACAGGTGTATTCAGTGAGACAGTGTTTCATTAATCATCACTGATGTAAGTGTGACCATCACAATACTGGTTTCAGCTGATGTCGCCCAGCCCTCAGAAGATCAACATGTGAAAGACAGAAAGAGCCGAGTTGAGAGAGGTATGCCGAGACAGACAGAGAGATCATGTATCACCTACACCGGGGGTCTTCACTTTTGATGAACGAGAGTGTTAGGTCTCAAAATAACATGTGAATAAACTCAATTAACCGTGGAAAAGCCCTTTTACATTCAGCTTGCCTTCTGCATCCAGTGACAGCTATTTACCTTTTCACCTCCTAGCATCTAAAATACCTCCAACACAGTGCATTATTTCATAAAGAAATATAATGTGCTGGCAGTGCTATTTCAATAAACCAATTTACAGTAAATCTGTTTCCCTGTATAAAAAGGACATTTTGATTCAGAGGTAATGAGTTTTGTGGTGAGCGTGCTGTGTGGTTAAAATTATGACGAGCCATTACTGTATTTATAGGTGTATCTTCTCATTCGAAGGTACTTTCATATACAGGAAGAAACATACATAGCAACAGAGACTCATATATAGGGTCATACACAAATATTCATTTAACATGTGCTTTACTGTTCCAATATTTATTGCTGCATTCCTCTGCTCATTCTGGACTTTTCAGCAATTTCAAGGATCATTTCCCTAGCGACCACAAAAACTATTACATGACTTTTACATTACGCACAGCTGAGATGGTTTGTGTGTGAGATGGTATATTTCAGGATATGTGCAGAAAAAAGTGAGAGGTTAAATTCACAGCACTGGACTGTAAAGCACCATACTATAAGGGGCATAAAAAAAACAAATACTCTTCCCTGATTCACTTTCATTTCAGTGTTCCCATTAAGTAATTTTATTTAAAATGTGCTTCTCATCGTTCATTTAGGTGACAGCATCACTGCAACTCAATGTCATAAGGTGATTGTTTCATAACTCTATACAAAGCTGGGAAATTTCAGGTACTGACCAGACTTTGCATAAAGAGTACCTCTGTACAGTACCCAATGAATACCAGTGTATATGAGCACATGCATGAGTGATCTCACCTCTGTCTGTATTCTGTGGTCGCAGATGGTTGCTGTGGAAAGGTTAAAACAGCCCTGGCTGAGGTCAACATGACTCTCTGAATGGTTCTCTCTCGCCCTACGTGTCCTATGAGCATCTTAACTACAGATTATTTAGTTTTAGCATTTATGAATTAACTGGTGATTAACTGCACCACCACTCTGACCTGATCATTTCTCAAACACTGACGAACACACTATCCATTAACAGAGGTCAGCATTGTCAGACACAACAGTAAGCTGATCAGTGACGTAACAGCCACTTTCTCAAACTTGCAGCCGACACATTCACTGCCTTGGTTTCACATTAGTCACACTGCTGCAGACAATGGCCTTGCCCTGGTCATGTGGGCATTTAGTATGCTCATTACAAGACAACTTAGTTATATCACATAAATGAGAACAATGAAAATTACATTTAGTCATTTTCATTTGTGACAAGGCCACAAATGGCACCCTGACTGACATGTAATAAAAAAATTATTAAAGTCAAATGGCACCCTGACTGATGGTGCCAGTGTGTGTGTGTGTGTGTGTGTGTGTGTGTGTGTGTGTGCCTCCTTTTATAACGTCTAATGTGTGGCTCATACATGTTGGGACATGCACCTTTTTGGAAAAAAAATTATTCTTTAGATTAATCAACTGATCAGTAAAATACTCATTAGCGGCAGCCCTGTCTAAAACTACAACAATAAGATGTTGGCCAAAGTGGCCATAAAGCCACATGTCCCCACTGATTTATGAGCAGCTTTAGAGCAATATTGACAGTTAAAGACAATGTCAAAATTAAATAATTACACTGGGATACTGAACAGTAATGCTGTCTGAAAACTAAGGACTGTGATAAGAAGAATTTACATATAAATAGGAATATTAATGGACTAACAACAGATGTAAGCATCTTAACCTAACTAAGGACTTACTCTGATTAACTGATTCAAGGAGTCTAGAATATTGTTCAACGTGTTTGTTACTGTCTGTCCTCAGTCTGCGTTAGAATGCATGAGCATCTCCCCACATCCCCCTGCCCTTCACACTGCCAAAATAAGCATGCACACACCACTTAGAAGACCCACAGGAGACACAGGGCATTCTGCAGCTCTAGCACTTAATTAAGCATCATTCATTAGTGCATATGTGTTATGTGTTCAGTTGTGTATGTCTTTAAAAATAACAAATCCAAGTGTGTTTGTAGCTGTTTATTTTTGAGGCCATGTGTATGTGGCAGACTACATCTATGTGTGGTGTGAGTGTGTATGACCCTGACCATGTTTTTGCAGTCTTTTGTAGAGGGGCTAACGATGGAGCTTATTTACACTAACTATATTAGTATGGGCCTTGATCTGGTTTAGAAAACAGATTTAATGAAGAGAAACTAGGACAGAAAAACACACACAAACATAAATAAACATGAATGTAGATGAACATGCACATGCAAAATCTATACTCACCACTACATAGTGCACAAAAGGGTTATCAAAATCAGAACAGCATCAAATAAGACTAAATCCACACATAGGAGGACTTAAGTACAAGAGTTACAATCACACGCACACACACACACACTCACCTGCCACTGAAGGTGTGTTTGCCTTGACCTCGGTCCACCCCTGCAGGTTTCTCCACAGCAGGACTGGCTGCCTGCAGAGAGCACATACTGAGTGCCTTTCCTGTTAGTCAGTTATTGGCATTTGGAGAAAAGACAAAACAACAGAACAACAAGTTCCAAATACACCTTCAATCTGTGGAAGACCTAATGGAAGGACAAACAGATACCGAGGAACGTGTGCATGGATTTACAAGCAAAAATAATCTGCGAATGAGTGACAGAGTGGAGGAATTAAGGGACTCGTCCTGTTTTGATTTTGGCTTTTACACATGAAATCCCGTGTTCAACAAGTAAGTCTTTGAAATTTGTAAGAAAGAAATACATAACTGGAATAAATGAATAACTGAGTGAAGTGATGAGTGAAGGAGCTGAAGGATGATGTACAAACTGCAATTAATATTTGAATGCAAGAATCCAGTGTTTTCAAGCAGAAATAAAATGACGCTGTCAATGGGCATGGCAACTGAGATAGAGAGGCGTAAGAAACTAAAGTGTAAATGTGAGCCGTAGTAATAACAGAGCTGTAATAATAACTTTATACATAGGGTTTGCATGAAAAGACGACAGCTCCAATTAAGTTTAAAAGACATGACATAGCGCGTTAATACAGCATCATCAAGTTTGATTTCTTCCATGTCCAAGATATCCCTTCAACGCTTTTTGAAAAAAAATTGCCTCAAATGTATCCCGGGGATATCATATTCACAAGAACAGAACAGAATGTGAGGTCTCTGTGACCTTTGTCCACCAAAATCTAATCAGTTCTTCCTTTAGTGGAAGTAGATGTTTGTGCCAAATTTGAAAAAAATCTCTTCAAGACATTTTGAGATATCGCATTCACAAGAACAGGCTGGATGTATGGATGGACTTCTCAAACGCTCCCGGTAGGCTGTGCAAAGGATGGAACAAAACCACGTTGGAGACACGTAACACACTGTGAAAAGCTGGGATAAAGCTATGTTTCATGGATGGAGTTTTAGTCATTTGCATGATTACAAATTTCACACGATTCTAAATGATATTTCTTGACTTTTGGAAAAAAAAAAAATTTTGTAATTTTTGGAAATTGTGTGAGGCATAAAAACTGAATCACCACGTCCTCCACAGTTCAAACAAAAACTTGAGTTTAGATGTTTGTGATATTGTATTCACACCCATATATACTGCATGTACTAGGAGTGCACAATTAATTATGTATACACAAGTATTCACTATAATCACATAAGTTGCAACAGGTTTAAATTGAGACATCCAATATACAAAGATTATAGGAATGTCAGTGAAAGCTGACTCCTGTTCCTTGATTGTTGTCTTGATTACTGTATCAAAATACCTCACAAAATCATGAGAATTACACTTCTTTTCTAATCTGAACATCTTCATGCTCCACATTCACATATGAATGTGGATGTCTGAGCTTAGCCGTGCACATGTTTGTGGAAGAATATGTAGACTAAAACAAGCAGGTCAATAAGGCTCAATGTTAGTAGCAGACACTAATGGACTCTTAGCCTGGCCTTTAACCTTTGATCTGTCACCCTAATGCCATATGACCTACGCCACCTGTCAGAGGGTCAAAGGGGGGGGAAAGCGAAGAAAACAGAAACTGAGCAAGACAGATGAGTAATGAAGAGATGTCAGAGAGAAGAAGAGGTTCAGGCTGAGTCAAAAGAACACACTGAACATATGAGAAAAGATTATATAAAAAATAATATATGAATACATTACAAACAATAGCTGAAGGTGAGATGGGACTCAACACTGAATGATAGACTGCTGATATAATAAACATATGTTCAGGGTTTGGTAGCCTGGAAATCAATTAGTCTGGCCTAGCTACAAATGAAGTCACGCGGGCTTAATTACTAACAGGATGACAGGTAACATTAATTATCCTAACCTCTTTGTCATAACAACAGCCACTCATACATTATTTGGAAATTCTTTGGTGCTTCATTGTGTGTCTCACTTAAGAAACTGCATGTAGAAATAGTGTCTGTCTTCGAAAGAGCAACATATTAATTACAAATTATTTATCAAAAGGGCAATTTAGAAAAAGTAAATGAGTCTGAACAAATAAATGTGCCTCATCATTCATATTAACCTTAGAAACATTATGGCTAGCATAGCGAAATTTAAATTTGTTAAACATTAAAGTTGCTTGCTCTCTAATGTGCATTGCTCAAAAAAGGTTTATAGACAGATTTTCCCTTTTTTCCTTGTCTAGGCATTAAAGCATAAGGTCTGACATTTTCTATATTAACAGTATTTTTAACAATAACCATGCAGAGACTAAAATCAACAATGAATTTCCTCTACTCAAGATTAATTTCTGTTAGTCCTGGTTTAGCTTTTCTGAAAGTGCCACAGACCTCCACTGTTGTTCATTCATCCATCTGTCCATCCATTATCAATACCGCTTATTCCTGAATAGGGTCGCGGGCAGTCTGGAGCCAATCCCAGCTGACATTGGGCGAGAGGCGGGGTCCACCCTGGACAGGTCGCAAGTCTATCACAGGGCTGACACTTAGAGACAGACAACCACACACACACTCACAATTACTCCATGGGACAATTTAGAGTCACCAATCAACCTAAGCTGAGGAAGCCGGAGTACCCACAGAGAACACACGTAGGCACAGGAAACTCCACAAAGAACAGCCCCATGTCGGCCCAGGCTCAAACCCAGAAGCCTCTTGCCATGAGGCGACAGCGCTAACCACCGCACTGCTGTGCCACCCCCATTGTTGTTCAAAAACAATTAAAAACACATCGCTGCACTGGGTGAAGTGTTGGCTCATTACAAAACACACCCTAATATTTGTTAAGAATATCCAGAGATCTTGTCCATGGGCAGTGGAGTCGTGCTTCCTCCAAATGCTGTAAAATGTTACAGCTGTTCAGAACTTTGGGGGCAAAATTTTTCAAAAATATCAGGGTCTTGTGTTTTGTAAAGGGAGGAATCACTCAGTGCAGCAGAATGTTTGGCCATTGTGTTTTTATTTATTTTTGAACAACAGTGGAAGTCTATGGTACAAATGAATAAGCTAATTCAGGACTGACAGATTAACACACACACACACGTATAATATATTCCCTTTTCACCCCTACGGTGTTGTGGGTGTCTTCCTCAACCTCGAGGCCTGGGAGTTTGAGGCTTCTGTGCAGTGTCTTAGCTGTACTCAGAACTGCACTCTTCTGGACAGAGAGCTCTAAGGTTGTTCCTGGGTTCTGTTGGAGCCACTCTTCCAGTTTAGGAGTCACAGCTCAGAATGCTCCCACCACCACTGAAACCACTTTGGCCTTCACCTTCCACATCCTCTCCATCAGAAGTCTACCAAACCAGACAGGACATCAGGAGCAGAGTGTGCAAAGATGCCTCAGAGACAATCCAACACATAGAGGCAGGATGTAAAATGCAGGTAGAAAAAACCAAGTGGCTGGCATTGTATACAGAAGGTCGTGGAGAATAACAAGGCTAAGATCCTGTGGGACTTCCAGATCCAGACAGACAGGAAGGTACTGGCCAAACAACCAGACATCATGGTAGTAGACAAGGAACAGAAAGAGGTAGTGGTGATAGTCACAGCAGTTCTAAGTGACAGCTTCAACAAGAATAAGGACAAAGAGAAGCTGGAGGAGTAACAGGGCCTGAAAGAGGAACTGGAGAGGATGTAGAAGTTGAAGGCCAAAGTTATCCCAGTGGTGGAAGGAGCACTCAGAGCTGTTACTCCTAAACTAAAAGAGTGGCTCCAACAGATTCCAGGAACGACATTTACTGCGCAGAACCCTCAAAACTCCCAGATCCCTGTACAGGATCCAAGGTTGAGGAAGACACACATACATAGCATAAGTGGCCCTCCAAACTTGGAGAACAGAGGAAGAATTTCCATTTTAACTCAGTGCTGGATAATCCTACCTTGAATAACAATGCCTGTAATAAATGGGCTGCAAGTATTTAGTCCTCTCAGTCCAATCTAATAAAAGTTACAAGCACATTTAAAAAAAAAAGTGAACTATTAGTGATATTACCAATTAATGAAAAACCAATCAGGCTAAGTGTTCCCTGAAAATATTCCCATAGTGAGTATGATAAATTAACAGAAATGCATGCTGCACAATTTGTGCTTGTGTGTGTGTGTGTGTGTGTGTGTGTGTGTGTGTGTGTGTGTGTGTGTGTGTGCGTCCACCTGGCATTACTCACACTGTGGGGCCTGAAAAATATCTGCCTCATTTCAGGCTAGGGGTAATGTTAAGGGTTAGGGTTAGGAAAGTAATGATTATGAATAAGGTTATGCTAAGTCTCCAGGAAAAGAATGTAAGTCAATGTATATTCCCCACCAAAAATTAAAACCAATGTGTGTCTGCGTGCATGCATTCAGCTGTATTGTTAAGCAAAGGTAATCTATCTTGGAATATCTCTTTGTGGATGTGGATGATGAATTGACATGAATATATCTTGATAAATACCACATCAAGGGGCCAGATGGCTGAACAAGGAAATAAACATAAAATATTCAAACTACAACATATTTTTTGCATTAAATAAATTCTGTTAGGCTGTGTAGAATAACAATGGCTTCTTTACAGGATTTATTCCTCCCTACACTATATGAGTTTAAGGATGAATGACACAATTAAGGTTTTCTTTTTTGAGTTACAGTGAATAAATGTCTCCAGTAGGAAATAACACCATAATATAACCACAATTTTAACCTCCATATCTCTAGCGCGACCAGGCGAAAACAGTGAGTTTGTTTATGGTACTGCATTGTTTAGTACGTCAGATTCATTAGGCATACATAATGAATACAAGCTAAGTTCTCTCACTCTCTTTCCTTCTCTTATGTTTACAACACACACACACACACACACACCGACACTGGGGAAAGCACAAAGAGGAACAGGAAAGGTGCAAACACCAAAGAGTAGACACATTCAAATCCTGTATATATGGTAAGCACATATCCAAGCATTCAAAATGGTCACTAGACAAACATGCATGCAGGGTCACACGAAAAAAAGCCATGAAACACATACAGACAAACATAGATATGTGCACACAGCCAAGTGTAGTATGATAATTAAGTGCTGTGCTGCTTTATTAGCCCCAGTGGTATTCTAGGAAAGAACAAATACTCCCAGGTTAATTTATACATTGCAACTAACCTGCAATGGGTGTGTATGTGTTGTAAGCATGAGAGAAGGTAAGAAGAGAAATAAAGAGAGTGATTTTGTGGCTCACTGTACTCGTCTCTGCTTGGCATTTAGTACAGAAGAGCTGCACCAGTAAATCTTTCTGGATTGAAATTAAATAAAGAGAGGGGACAGAGAGTAGGAGAAAAGGCCGAGAGAGAGGAAAAAGACAGAGAATTACTGCAAGGAGAGTACTTTCATCCCCTCATCGCTCTCCCAAAAGGCCAAGTGACAATTTGAACAATTACCTGGAGCCATTACCTCTATCTGAACCTGGCTCGTTGAGAAGAGACAGACCTATGTGTGTACATGTGTGAGTGAGTATGTGAGGGATAGAGTAGAAAGAGAGACAGTGAAGGAGGCAAAGAAAAAGAAAATGATACATGAGAGAGATGAGAAAGAAACACAAAAATAGAATTCATTTATTTGCAGTAGTAACACAGTCGTGTACCAATCTAACAGCAGTTAGATTGGATGCAGTTATTGCAGCATGGCAGAAAAGCAGAGAGAAGGGAAGACGTATGGAACTGAAGATCATCAAGCAGACAGAAATATGGGAAAGAAAAAGAGGGGCGTTTTATTTAACATGTGTTGTAATGACTGGACCACACCATGCAATTAATTTGTAAGTCTCCACTGTGAAGACTCAACTTCTCCCCAGAATAAAACACATCTGATCATGTACCAACTGGTATACTAATGGATACATAAGATAATCACTTAATGGCATCAAGATAACAGAGGAATTCTACATAATATAAACCACCATGAACAAAATAAAACAACTGACCAGAGTTCCTATAGAAAATCTGATGAGAGAAATAATTTAGCTTTTTACACCTTTTAATCCATGTTTATAGACAGAATTACATAAAACTATAGTCAGTAGTAAACACACCAAAGTACACAGTAGGTCTGTACTAAAACAGATGATGCTCCTTTTGCATTGCCAAAAAAAAAAAAAAAAAATCAGATGCCAATGCATATGTCATTAGACATTTATGTTTTTATAACTACACAGATTTCTTATTGACTATCTTTTTTTGATGGAAAGCCTATATTTGTGAAATTGGTTCAAGTTAAAAATGTAGTTACTCAGTAGAAGTGTGTGCAGGAAAGATCTGACTGCTATCAGTCTGTACAACTGATAAAAGGTGTTCACTAACAAATACAAACAAGGTAAAATTACTGTTTTGCCTGATTCTCCCCTTTCAACTTTTTCTTTACAAGGCATAAACATCGGAATAGGCCAGTCAGAGACTGCAAAATATCCAAAAGCCTTTAGATCACCCATGTTCCCTCAGTGGTTTGCTCTGTAATTGCACAATGAAGAAAATTCACGTGTCAAAGTTACCAAAAAACTGTAAATGCATTTGTTTGACACACACTTGCCCTATTCTAATGCAAAGCTACTGTTTAATGCTGTGACATTCATTGTTGATAGCCATTTTACAGCACTGTGTAGATTGTTAACCAGAACAAAATTATGTTCTGATTCAAGGCAAAACTAAGGCAATTATATTAAAAAAATATATATGAAAATATAAGTTAAAAAAAAAAACAATTGTTGTGATCAAAGCTACAATGTGAACTGAGTGAGTAGGAAAACATGAGGAACTACAGTAGCAAAAGCTACAACTGGTGTAATTGAGATCACATATATGCATGAAATCATGCACATGCTGCAACAAAAAACACCCAGACATACACAATGTGGACAGTCCTACTGTGTAACTGACACCCAGTAATAGTTCATACTGACAGCCACAGAAGTGATAGTGTAATAGTGAACTCAGAACACAATCTAAATTACTAGTGTTGGCAGTTTCTTTTTATTAGTGACAAACACCCAGGGTTTATATCTGTTAAACGGTTTCATTTAAAAATAGACTATGGCTTTATTTCCGATTTATCATCAAAGGAACGGGCCTGCATAGAGTCATTATGACTGGGTAAAATGATAAGTTAACAAGAAAATAAATACATAACTTCATTGCTTAATTCTGCAAGAGATACAGTATACACGTTGTATAGTCACAAACAAGCTAGGTTACCCTAAGCAACACAAAGAAGGGAGACTAGCCACCTCTGAGAACCAACCATTTTCCCCATAAGAGCTGGAACTTGCAAACACAATGTTCTACAGGGAATACAACAAGGGTTAAAACGGATGGTTGTCCAGTGAGGATTCTCAAGAGAAGAGGGCTCTCCACTCAAGAGTCCAATCAGGCGTGGACTTCCCTTAACAGTGAACTTGAGGGATTTGTAGTGTCCAACTCTCCACAGGGAATATGAAACTGTAACACTATCATAACAAGCAATCACATCTACGCCTCCAGGAAACTCACACACTGTACTATAATATGTATTAGCATGTTTCCATGTGCATGCCTCTATAGTGAAACTTAAAAATAACTGTATTTCTGTAAAATATTCTATAAAAAGCATCACCTCAGAGAAGCTGACAAACACTTAATAATTGATGGGGAAGATATTGTAAAGTAGTGGAAGAGGAAAACAGAGGAGGGAACAGGAGAATATTTAGAGTTTTATGCTCACAAGACAGACAGACTAGCGGTGAATGATAAATATATGATATACTTATCTCCTACTTCTTATCAAATCTGAAAGAGAAACCTCAGAATTAGCAGAGGTATCACAAAAATATGACAAAAGAAAGGTACAGTTTGCAGTTCAGTGGTAGCTAATTTTGTTTTCTTTATATTGGGCATGGACCCAAATTAATAATTTTGACACCAGTTGTACCAAGTTGGTGGAAATGTGATTGAAAAGTGAGATCAGCACTGGTAAGGAAAGATGAGGACAAGTCAGGGAGGAAGATGAGGGTGAGGTAAAAGGGAAAGGAACAAAGGTTTGCCCTCTGCCTTTCTGAGAAAGGAACAGAAAGTTTGAAGAGACGGAAAAAACCGCATCATCCATCTTTGTTAATGGAGTCTCACATGACAAAGTGTGTATGAACTAGAAATAGCATGAAGACATGAGCAAGACTCACTGCCAAACCTTTAACATGTACGCAGCACACACACAGTCAATATACCACCACAAAAAACATAAAAATAAAATCCTTACCAGATTTATTTGCATACCGTATATGCTGATACATGTTTCTATTTTAAATTGTTTGGTTGTGATGAATGTGTAAGTTTATATTTTTAGGTGCTGTACGCATTATACTGTAGAGTAGTACAGTGTTCAACACAAATGAAAAATATGTTAATTGGATATCTATGCAATTATTTTGCATTCTGGTAAATACGACTTCCTCCCAATTGATATGCAGGGTATCCATATACAACAAGGCCAGACACAAAGCAGAACCTCATATATTTTTTAAACCATTTTAGCATACAGCTCTTCAAAGGCTGGACTTTCAAACAGTGCTTCAAACTGAAAAAACATGGAACTTTATTAATCATAGGGGAAAAATCTGGCCGTAAAAAGGTGTACATCAGCTGGCTGTAAAGCAGTAAGAATACAAGGTTATATAAATAATTTCTATTCTGAGGTTTACCAGCAGTTGTGCAAAAAGCATTAAGTCTGTCCCTTGAATGCTGCTAGAAGTAAATCCATGGGGTCATTAAAAAACTTCATCCCCCTTGGGAGTCTTAATGTGCTTAGCATATTTAATGGAAATGTGCCTATTAAATTACAACAGCATTAGAAATGTGAGGAAAGCATAGGGTCTATGGGGATTCATTATACTAAATCAATACCTTACAAAAGCTGACGAACATATGCAAACTCATTAAAGTGCTGACAAGACTATGAAAGACATTTCAGGATCCAAATAAGTTTGACTTTTACAATCCTTGAAAAAGGGTTAACTGATTAATGTTAGTACAAGTGGCATTTGTTGGGTCTAACTAAAGTAAGCCAATGTACCTTTTTAAACAAATATATTTAGGTTCTATTATTAAAGTTATTAAAGTAAATGTCGTTAAAGTTATTTGCGTCTCTGTTAGGTTCTCACAAAAGCATCCTCAGTTACACAGGGGCAGGGTTCCTATGTGTTGCAGTTCCTGTGTGCTTTCAAACTGTATGTTTTTTTAATCCAACAGACCTAGGGTCTTACCTTCACAGTGATATCTTCACTGGGGGAGGGTTCAGTCTCTGCCAGCTGGGGGGAAAGGGCTGAGTCACTGCTGCTTCTCACCAGCAGGGGGGTGTCTATAGAAAACACACACATATAACATGAAAATGAAATGTGAAGAAAGCTCTGAGCCTGTTTTCCAGATACATAAATGTAAACTGCAAGGTGTGCTTTCCATATATTAGACCTCATGACCTTATCATCCTGTGCAAAAAAAAAAAGCTTTTCTGTCTGCTTTCAAAAATAATAACTCAATTCTCAAAGAAATACAGTGTCTCAGATCTGCAGGGGCAAGTCAGCTGCCCAGAGTTCAAACTGAACATGCTACAATGGCTTTTAGCCAATTATGCAGCTCACTGCTGGAACCAGCACCCCCATGGAACTTGGATGTGCCCCAACTGTAGCCATGTTGCAGAAGATGCAGAAAAATAATGTGTGTTACTTACAGCATTATTAAAAACCCACAGATCTAAAACATAATTATTTTTTTCTCCTTTTTCCTGTTTTAATCTACATTAAACCTGCTTTGTTTTTTCCAGACTGTGCTTTTTTTTACTTTAGCTTCCTCTGATAACCTGTCTCCCTGTCAGTTCACTATAACAAGGTGAGCACCTTCATTCAGACTGAACAGAACAACAGAAAGGACAGAGAGGGTAAAAAACCAAATAGTGCAAATAGTGAGAATGGAGAACATCTGCATCTTCACTAACTCTACAACAAATCCCTCTGACAGATGCACAATATTATGTACATGCACGCACACCCACACACACCCATGTGACTGTCTTAAAAATCACTAATGCTATTTTGAAGGAGTCACAGTTCAGCAAAATTTGTTTCTAATAATAATGTTTTAGCTGACAAGATAGAGATCCTAAGCTAGTTGTGCCACACTGCAGAGAGATGTTTTGGTGTGTTTCTTTATGAGTGTGAGAAACAAAGAGTGAGGAGAGATGAACATTTTATGTTGTAGGATGACTAAATTAATTTCTGCTCTGTCATTACAACGTAATATCAAAACTACACAAGTCAAAGTGTGCTTTTAAAAAATAAATAAATACATCTATCACAGCAGAGTGCACTTTGTGGAACAGTTGCTATAACTGCAAGGGTAACTCCATGGAGACCCGTCTGCCATTTTCAGCTTGTTAAAAATAAAGAAATAAAGAGTGATACAGTTTTATGACTGGTGGTCGATGGATATACAGTAGAGAATAAAAGTCAAAAAAAGAAAGTAGCAACGACAAAGAAGGCATCAAACTAAAATATACGCCATGTCAATGAAACATGGTTGGTAGTGTCTCATTGGGTCTGTAAAGAGCAGATCTGGAAGCATTATCCTTTCCCTAAATATCCCCTCAGTGAACGCTCTGGTGTTCCTGCATCCAAATATGTTGCCTACATGAAGGTAACACATGATAGTATCTTATCAGCCCACAGCATAAAATCACCATTTCTTCAACTTAAGCTGACGGGTGAAATACACTACATTATATTGTGTGCTGCTGCTGGAGCTGGGAGAAAGTCAAATGAACACTGCAGAAAGCTACTCAAAAAACATCTCTAACTTGAGATATTATTATGATCTGTGTGGTACATTCCCAGTCCTCATGTCTACTATCCCCATTAATAAGGTCCATCAATCCACAAATACACAAAGAACACTGTCATGTTAACTATAGTTCAACTGGGAATAAAATGAGAAAGGTAGTGGTGAGGGCGGGGGAAACTCTATATGAATGGACTACTCAGAGCACATGCCAAATGATATTTGTAAGGTCATGTATTGATTGTTATAAAATGGACCCTTGGTGCTCTTAAGACTAGCTGGGGGTATGGATTACATCAAACAACTAATCAATTCACCTCTTCAAAGAAAAGCAATGGAAGAAGGATACAGGGATGAGAGACAAAAGAGATAAAAACAAGAGACAATAAATAAATAAAGGGACTAATAGAGGAGAAGAGAATAAGTTAGACAGTGAAGAAAAAACACCAATATGCAATAATTTAAAAAGGACTACATTATATTCAGGGGTGTCTCCATATTTTTGTCTTGCCCAGCTACATACACGAGAGGGCCAAAATATAGGAACACTTCTGAATATAATGTAGTCCAGTACAACACCACCTTTATACATTTATGATAATTTCACCAAAATCTGAAACCTTTTGAGCTTCATTAACACAGATGTTAAAGCAAAAGTGTTGCATTGAAGTGCGTGTTCTCCCTGTGCCTGCGTGGGTCCACTCTGGGTACTATGGCTTCCTCCCACAGTCCAAAGACATGCAGCTTAGGCTGACTGGCGACTCTAAATTGCCCGTAGGAGTGAATGTGAGTGTGTGTGGTTGTCTGTCTCTAAATGTCAGCCCTGTGATAGACTGGCGACCTGTCCAGGGTGGACCCTGCCTCTCGCCCAGCATGTGTATATATATATATATAAAAAGCACAGACAAATTGGAGTCAGAGGCAAAACCTTAGACAATGACAGAGACCTAACTGTGAGCTTCTCACACTGACAATTGTAGTCTCCAAAGCTCTAATGCTAATCTCCCATGGCAAAAACACATTACCACTAATCTCTGCTGACAGGCGACCATACTGAAACAAACTAAACTTCCTGACTTCACAGTGTCTGGATCATACAACTAAGGCCCCTTCACGATGAAGGAAGGTCATACGAACTAAAATGGCAATTCTTTTTTACTGTTAGAAGTGAAACTAATTGTTTAAATGCACAGTAATATGAGAAATGAGATGTAATAATTGACTGTACAAAATTGTACTTATGATTTTTGATTCAGCTTGGCAAACTCAATAAATTGCTTGACATCCAAATAATGAAACGTGCTTATAAAATAATCTTAGAATAAGTGTTTGACCATTATCGCATTTCACTTGTAATGACATTCAGAAAACAAGAGTGGTACAAAGTGTGCAACAAAGCCAAAGATTACAATTCTAGCTTTAGAGGATAGAGACTATGATTCATAACTAAAGGAAGTAGAATCTAAGAATTACCTGCCAGTGTCAGGTAGCTTGAGGTAATGCATAGGTTTTGGCAAACTGTAGGTACACACAATCCATCATCTACTTGGTCTGTTTTTTAAGGAAAAATTATATTTGGACAAGTTACTACGACTGCTATAAACCTTTTCACGTGCACAGTACCGGTAACTCTGTTTAGCAGGCACTTGAAATAAGTCAGAAAAAGATGAAGTGGGGGGAAGGACCAAATAAGGCCATGCAGATAGGTCTGGTCCAGGTAACAGTAACCAGGCACGGACATCAGTGTGTGCTCCGCAGCCTGACAGAACACATGCACTTCCTGCCTTCTCCTGCTCCTCATTTCTTTCTTTTTTATCCCCATCTCATTGCACAACTCAGAGACAGTGCTGACTACATTTCAGCTGCCTTCATGTTCTCTTTTTCACAGAATAACTCAAAAAGGTATTAATAGATTTTAATGGCATTTTTGGGAGATTACATTTAGGTGGTGATCTAGATCAGCATTTTGATCCATGAATATTTTAATGGCATTTTGAGGAAACTGAGCTGCCTTGACAGAGCTTCGTGCTCTCTCTCTGCTGCTGTCTAGTTTCCATGTGTCCCACAGAAAATTGACACTACAACCTGACCTTTGTTGGCACTATAATTCAGTAAGTATGCCTATCATCATCCCTAGAGTATTGTCTACAAAACACAATCGAACATGATGTACCTAATAAGCCATCATGAAAATGTCAAAGATATATATTTTTATTTAGGTTTAAAGATTATTAATTTTAGCCATCTGTCTATCCCTTAAACGTTAATAGGAGATTTGACTGCTTCACTGACGTAGCCTGGCAGTCACTCTCCACATCCAAACTGAGCCTCATTTGACCTTTTTCTTGTTATGACATCAACCCATTTCCTGCTTGCACTGGCCTATAGATTACCAGTAAAAGGTAAAGGGGTTTGTCTTTGTTAAATCAGAAGAGTCCATGTGACAGTAGACCTTGGCATCAGAAAGTTCCAGCTCAAATCAACAATGAGGGAAACACTGGAAATACTGGAAGTACCTGGTCTCTGAGAGCCTGCAGGGTCAGACACAGAGCAGTTGTGGTTGCCACATGGACTGCCTTGACTTCATAGGCACAATACGTTGTCTAATTTGGACAAAATTTTGTGATGCAATGACATATGTCAGAGTCTAACTGAAATCAAGGTCTTTATTCTAGAGAGGTGAGAGCTACTTCATTAGACAAGAGTACAATACTGTGCCTTGGATGAAAACATTTATGATTATTTATATTTATGCCTAAGAATCCTCTTGGTTGGATAATTTTTTAAATTTTGCAAAGAACATTTGATAGTATCTACAAATCTTTTGAGAATTAACATAATTATGTTTTAAAATAGAAAGAATACTGTATATGAAGAAAAACAATGAAGAAGAGTGCAAATCTTGCAAATCACCTAATTTTATAATGTAGTTGTGAACTTTCAAACCTCAGAAAACAAAATGCTCAACACCATTACTCACTGGATTTGAGGGCTGAGGAATTGACTTCAATCTCTCCTCCTGCGATTGGCTGGAAGACTGAGAGCTCGGATTGGTAGAGGTCAGGGCTGGAGGCAAGGGATGTATTAGCCACACTCCTCTGCTGGGCTTCCTGCTCCTCATACACAGCCATCAGCTAAAAAAAAACAACGCAATGTGACTGATTATTCTCTATTTTCTTCTATTCTTTTCATCCATTATCAACACAGTATTTGACAAGAAAGGAGCAGCAGATTCCTGATCAAAGATTCTTACATCAGTCAACTCAGACACTCCAGGTTTTCTATTTGCTGCTCCCTATTCACTGTACGCTCACACTGAGAGAAAGGTACTCTGGCTCATTTTACATCCAGTATGCAAACTGCTGCCATTTACTTGAATTGTACAACAAAAAGCAAAATCTACAAGTGGTATGAATTATGGGTATAACGATTCATTGATCAAAATACCCCGCAATCTGATGACATTGATGTAAAATGTAAACATCAATGTTTTGTGTGCGTTTATTTTGACAGGCAGTCACATATGCAAGTATCTCTGGTAAAGCACTGTTCTTTTCAAACTGCACAACAAGCGGCAGGCAGAATACTACTACTGTAGTATTCCAGGACTAGGAATTCACACAAAGTGAGACATGAGCAGCACATGAGCTACCGAAGCGTTTAATCTGTTCAGTCCACACCAACTCCGACCTCCGTGCAGCGTCAGTCGTCAAAACAGCTGTCGGTCTGTCAGCAGGACAGTGACTGGACAAACACTCTGTGGGGATTATGCTTTGTAAAACACACCAGAGAGAAGAACTACACTTTAAGCTTAAAAAACAGCTTGAATGTAACGTGGCCGGAATCAAATCAAGTTGAAATCACATCATGGCATATTTTTAAGTTTCAGCAACCTGGATCGCTAGAAAAGAGAATTGATATAGGACTGTATCATGATGAAAGTGGTGATTTACACCCCTAGCATGAATGCATATAAAATCAAGGAGAAAATGCTAACAGAAAACTCCTGAGTCAGTCCCTGCAAAGAAACACAACCAGATCTACATGTCTTCCAACTTAACAGTAAACAAACATATTTATCACCAGGTTTAAGACTGCAGCTGATGAATGGTCGTAAACACTCCTCTGGTCACATTTCTACAAATAAAGCTAAATTCAAGGCTGCAACACTTTTAAAAACTGTGTGATTGTGTGTATGTACATGTACACAACTTGTGTGTTACCTTGTGGATGAGGACGCTATAGAGAACCCCCAAGGAGCCCAGCATTCCTGTGACAGTGTGTCTATTGATTAACAACCGAC
Source organism: Monopterus albus (assembly GCF_001952655.1). Taxonomy (NCBI): domain Eukaryota; kingdom Metazoa; phylum Chordata; class Actinopteri; order Synbranchiformes; family Synbranchidae; genus Monopterus; species Monopterus albus. The sequence continues at coordinate 774,597 of NW_018128033.1, forward strand.
TCCATTCGTGTCTCTCCTTTGAATGTGCGCGACACCCTGCTAACTTGTGTTGTATAGCCGAATCCCTGTGTATCGAGTACTGCACTGAGTATGCATTTAGCCAAACACAGCACACAGATGGTCAAAACAGTGTTTTAGGCAGCTCCACGCAAAAGCTGAATAGGCTTGGAGGCTGAATAGGTGTGTGCATACATGTGTGTATGCGTATGGGATATGTCTATAGTGGCCACAAAGTAAAGAAAGGGGACTTTGCCAGTAAAGCTACAGGCTTCCTGATACACTGAAAACCCACACACAGAGGAGAGCATACATGCGCATGCTATGAACAGGCATATGAAAGTATTCACATTAGTACACACACAGTTCTAAGTCACTGCACTGTGATTTGTTGCCTGTCTCATCTGCACATGAAGGCAAAAACAATTAAAGCAGCATTATGAAAATGCAATGCAAAAACACAAACTCAGCTCAGCTATACAGCTCGGCCGATGCCTCTCAGTCTCACACGTTCTTGTTCTGTCACACTCCCACTTCCATCTGTGCACGCATGCACTCCTTTCCATTAATCTGATGGGATATGAACATGTCAGCTTCACATCTGAATGAGCACCTTGGTCACTTCTGCTTAAAAGTCACAATGACTTAGATTGGACCTAGTAGCGTGTATGTATCACTTTGAAAACGGCATGAGTCTGAACTGCATACAGTGGCATTAGGCGCACACACAAGGTTATGACAATCTCATGCACAGGGCAAATACTGCATTTGCAGCATGGCTTTGAGTCATGGCTGAATGAAGCCATGAGGAACATCAACGTAGAAGTGACCTATGTCACTTTAACAGAGTGATGAAGCGGCGCCGTCATGTATCCCATGTCTGAAAAGGGCTTATCACACATCTATCTCACTCTCATGCTCCATCTTTCCTCTTATAAGAGACTTCCACTGACTTTTTTCTTTTTCCCTCGCTCGTTGTTTACCATCAGTCTTTCTTGCACCAGTTTTTACTTATTTCTCTTCCATCATCCCCTACCGCCTCTCGATAACATCATCTGCACACCTCTCAGGTTCACGCTTAAACCATAAAGCCTTAGTTTACTTATGTATGTAACCACAGTGCTTTTCATTTGATGATGAATAGTTAGTATTTGTCACATTCCTGTCAAGCTGCTTAGGTATAAGACAACTAGGCTACTGTCCAGCAGCTACCTGCAGGAATGGCAATAAAACAGGTAAACATACAAGGAAAAAAAGGTGGATACAGAGTAGGAAACTGATGATGCAAAAAAACACACACTTGCATTAACTGCTCCCATTTTTATCCAGTTTCAGTAAATCTGTTCAGTAGAGAGGGTCAGAACAAGACTAATAGCTTCCAGATAAACACACACACAACAAAATATGGAAGAAGTTCTTAAAAAAGAATATCTGAAAGAATGACAGGGAGAAAAATGGGCAGACATATTCAACATAGCCTTGCAGAGTCTCTTAAAAAGCAGAGGTGGGAAGAAAGGAGAGAGACAGATGAGGGAGGGAACGGCTTTGTCTCTGTTCTCTCCGACAGGGGACTCAAAGACCTGCCAAACAAAATGACACTGCAGCCTGAGCGTGTCAAAGGGAGAGAGGGGATGTGGAGAGACAGAAAGGTGAGACTGCACAGAGTGAAAGAACAGAGAGAAAGAGAGAAGTGCCCGTGGAGAATGTGAAAGACAGAAGCTAACAGAGAATTATAATGATAATAATGAGGAGGACTGACAGATGTGCTGTACTGTAAAAACCTTTGGGATGTCAGAGAATAAGAGCAAAAGGCAAACCTGAAACTTGAGGTTGTCTGAGAGTACTACAATGATGTGTCCATTTTCGACAAACTGAAAAGTTACATGATGCCAACTCCAGCTCTATTCGTCTTACCTGTTTTTCTGGCCTCAAGACAGCGTGTATTGTAAGCTTAAAGATGTATTTCAGCCTTTGAATAATAAGGTAATCATTACTTTTCCACTTATTGTGCACCACTACCAGTTTGTGCTATTACATGTAACCTTCTCATCAGCTATCCTGTCAACAACCTTGAGAGAATCAAAGGTAAGATGGTAGCAAATTTTTCCATTTCAGTTTACTGTCAAAACGCACATTTTACTTTGATCGTGTTGCTGACAGCCTCAGCAGAAATGCCTTTATCTCTCTATGAGATTGAATACTTGCGCTCAAATTTGCACCTGAGCAAAAAATAAGGCTTCATTTTGACATCATTTGTCTAAAACAAAGACTGGCAATGGCATACTGTGAAACTGTGGTGTATTGTGTCATTTGGTTGTCGTACTTCATTTAAGTTTATTAAAAGATGCACTTTCTTCTGCTCTTGGGGATTTTAAAGGTCAGGTTCAGCCACAAATGGTAATGTGGTAACCAGGAGAGTAGTGTGTCTGACTTAAAGACACTTAAGCACTGATGGCAGCCTTGGGGTTGACCACAGCTTGTAAAATGTGCACACTAACAGCAGCATTCCACTTAGCACAAAATACATTTATCATAGGTTTCTTTACTTTACATATATTATTTTACATGTCTTTTACATCAAAATTTGATGAAAATTTCTGATTGAGCTCAGATTTAGTTAAAGGCTGACATACCATAGAGACTCCGAGGTTAAACATTCAACAGCCAATCCTTCTCCCAGAGGTTACGTCTAACCTCTCTTCCAATCCCCTTTCCACTCCCTATATTTACTGACACCATATGGCCAATACAAGACTTAGACAGGTTACCCCGGACACGTGGCGGCTAGTGGATGGTAACTTTGTTTGTGTGTGTGCGTGTTTGTGTGTGTGGACTTCAATTTAATGGGCCCGGTACTACTTCAGGGGTCACCATTCTGTTCTCTGCTGATATACAAAATACTATGGAAATTGATATGAGAACTGTTATAAGACATAACGGCCTAATAAGTTCTCCATAAGTAAATACAAATTCCAAGGTTAAAGGAGGTTTTCCATGCATCTTCGGACAATGTGCGGCTAACTCAGGTCCTTATCAGGTCAAGGATAGTAAACCTGGAGGGGGCAAAAGAAATGCAGAACAATGATTGATCTGTGGCTTTTAATAATGCAGTTACATTGTCTTACTGCATGACTGTCTTACTACTGCAGTAAAGGTGTACCTCTTTTGCTAAAGCGCCAATGTGCCACTGATACATACTTTATCAATATATAATTTAAAAGTTTATTTTCACTATAGTGAACCAAATACCTGGAGCTACATGTGCTTTAGGGGGACACAGTGTCTGCTGAGATGATGTTCAGACCAGTTAGATAGGGTGAAGGCACAAGCTGATATTCAGACAAAGGTCATAGAGTCAATACACACAACGCGCATGCTATTTGGGTGCACTTCTCAGCATTTTCCTAAAGTGTCAGAGTGATATAGGAAATGGGGATGAAAAATTGCAGAGCTGGTTCATATCCTTCTATTTAAATTAAAAGACTACCTGAAATTGAGAAAGGTAGATTAATAGCAGTTCATGATTTAAGTGCATAACATGGCAACAGTACACACACACTACATTTCCATTTTTTTTCACATCATGCCCTTTATAATCGGGTCGATTAGGGCCTGATTGATTAGCTTGGAGGGAGTCGATAAAATGCTACATTCAGCCAAATGCATGAGCATCAGCACACACAACAATCTTTAAATACACTTAAGCTATCTGTACTCCACTGAGCTTTGATTTCCACCCATGAGCACTTACCATACAAAAAAAAAAAAATCTATGACATTTAAGTATGTGGCATCTTATGCAGTGAGAACAATCCTTAGCAGTGACCACTACATCACTACAGTCGTAATAACAAACTGAATGGCTGAGGAGGCCGCACATGATGGCACCTGCCCATCTTGTTTAAGATCTGTGTGCAGGTCTGCGTATAGGCAGAACATGCTGCGTTACACAGATTACAGTATATAGGTTACAACTAGCTTGGGTGTGATCCATTAGAAGACTCAGGAAAGTCAATTTTCCATTTTTCTCCTTGCAAATGTGATAAGTTAGCTGCCAAATGTGAGATTTCAGCTTTTCCCGGTGTATATTAATTAAAAAGAATATTATTAGTGAACTCCACTCTTCATACAATAAACTGATGATAATAAAATTGTCTTCTAGATTTCAAATCGCAAAGCCTTTACTCTGACATAACCGTTGTTCATAAGAAAGAAGGCTTGATCAATCAATGACACACACGCGTGCACACACACACACACACACACACACACACACACACACACACACACACACACAAACAAAACTGTGAATAGACTGACAGCACCACCTAGCTCTACACAACATAAACTGCATTTTAAATGCATCTTGAAGCCACTGCCACCCCACACCCACTGTACTGTGTTACTGTCTGTGTTTCCTATCTAAACAAAAGAACTGTTTTCAGCCTGTGAGAAGTAAAGAAAGAAGATGACAAAGTGCTACAAATGCTTTGGTATTATCTGTCTGTATGCCTGCCTGTCTCTCACAGCTCAATGGAAGAACAGCTGAAAGGGAAGCACTGGCTCTCTGCCTTATTTTGTATGTAGACTGTTTTAAATTCCATCCTTTGTAAATGAATCGTGCTTTTCAACTATGGGGCTACACTTGTCATGCCCCCATTTGCTTTTTAATATAATGCAAAGGTTAAAAAATGCTCATTTATGCCTCACGACATAAGTTTGATATTCTTTGTGGTGCACCCATTAAAGAAATCAGTGCAGATTGCTAATATGGTAAGATAAGGTCACTCGAGCAGGCATCCAGGCACTGTGTAAAGCTTGCATTTTTAAAGGCTTTGCACATTTCTGTGTGATTCCCATAAAATTAATTGTGCAGATCACAAAGAGAATTTGAATGAACCCTAAAGCAGGTGAGCTCTCACATCCTAGGCTATGTACAAGTTAGCCTTTTCATCTTCTATCAGCAAATATTCCTGCTTAGCCCTGTTTTCCCCTCTGGCTTTACTTTGCCTCTTCTCTTTTGCTCCGCTCTTCTCCGGTTGCCTCCTTTCTTCATCATTTTGCTTCCTCTCATTTATCCTGCCTCTTTTTGATTCTGCGTCTCCTGCTCCTGTTCTTCCCCTTCTCTTCCTCACGTTGCCTCCTGAAACCATCTCTATAGCTTCACTTTCCAGCTGCCTGCCCCCCCCCTTGAGGTGCAGCGATTCCTGACAAATCAGCTGATGTAAATCATCAGGTTCCAGCTCTCTGTCTATTGGATACACCTCCAAAATGACAAAGAGCTTATCGATTAACACATGAAGCTGATACACCCATACTGACTCACTCAGTCTCAATACTCTTAATCTTGCTATTTCATTCTTTAATGTTTTATTCACCCAGTCTCTCCCATTCTTTGTTACTTTTTTTAAATGTCTCTTTCTTCAAAAGAGAGGGTGAGAGAGAATGAGTCAAACAACAGTAACTTTACACAGAGAGTGTATCTACACTTAACACAGAGAGATGTAGATATACTATAAAAACACTCACATATATGCTGCAAAAAAGCAGTGACAAAAAGATTTACACACATATTTTTGACTATGACCTCTCTGCGGCAATCAGTCTATTGTCACGGGAATCAATAATCAGGTTGGTGGTGTCTCCGAGTGGAGAATACGGATGAATGAAATTCCCCTGCTCAGCTGTTTCAAGAGTGTGTAGGGTTTGTGCTTGCATGTGCTGATCCTCTATTGATCTACAGTCATCTTACCTCTCAATAGAGTAATCCAGACAAAACAGACAAGAAAAAGATGAACGGGGCACAGAAATACTGTGACAAATGAGAAACAGACATACAGACAGACGGGGTGGAGGGTCACAGAAAACAGAGCAAAATACACAGAGGTATTATACAGATTATATGTTTAGAGACAGAGAACGCACAAACAATTTAAACTGTCAAAAGTAGAGAAGCTTCCATCGCTGCATGCAGTACTACAGTGCATGCAACTGCTCAGTGCCTTTGTGAACTTCAGATAGACAGAACGTCATTGTCTGTCACACGGCCAAAATATGTTTCTTCAGGCCTGCAGATGGTGTATGTACTTATCTGCATTCATATTTGCATGTATGTGTGCATGAATGTTTTTGTCCTTGTATATTTATGCTTGGTCATGAGGACGAGTACCTATGTGTGCAAGCATATGTGTATATGAACCATCCACCACTGACTCCCAGAGGCTGTGTGTAGCCCACACTCGTCCATATGGAACAGCATTACAGAGATAGACCACTTCTGTGCAGGCCAGATTCTCAGTGATCCACCAGTAGCAGTGTAAACAACAGCACTCATAAACCAGAGAAGCCTGTTAACCAGAAGAAACTGCACAGGCTCCTCCAGAGGAAAAGAAATTACTGAACAACATCTTATCTTTGTTTACATTGTTTGTCCCAGACACACTTAAGCTTGTTTAACACCAGTGTAAGATTTTGATCAATTTCTCATACTTCTGAAATGTGGCTCCTGACAAATAATGTCTTCTTGTCCCTCTCTGATCCTATTCTAAGCTCTTAAAAGGTTCCAGATGTTTCATCACACACAGTCTGAAAGAACTCAGCTCGAGATACCAGTAAAATCCAAAAACAAACTTCTCTGACATATAAATAGTATCAGCTTTTATTTCTTCAACATTCATACTTTGAGATTCACATAGCTGTTTTACTTACAAAAAGAAAAAGTATCATTACATCTTAGGTTAAAGCTCATCTGTTAAAGATGTCAGCTCTCCAGAAAGGTTATGTAGTTATGTTATACTATATTCTGTTCAATATTTTCAATTATGGCACTGGCGTTTCACTAAAACAGATGTCTATCAAAAATTTGAATATTTTAATACAAACTTAAGGCAAAAGTCAAACAGCTGTGTACACAGCTGCAGTCACAGCTCCAGGTGAATTTAAGGGCAGAGACAACAAGCCGACATGAAACAACTAGCAGCGATGAAGGCCGACCGTTACTTAGCCTCACGTCGGCTTTGTCTGGGCCAGTCAGGTTGAAAAAGCCACTATTATGAAATTTATTATAACTTTATTTATTACAATTATAACGGTATAATTAAGACTGTTTCCATGATGATGAACATCCATAATGCTTGTCGGTGCAACATGTTGTTAATGTTTGCGAAAACACACAAATGCTTTGTTTGTATCTTTTCTCTGCAACTCTGCATCAAGATTTAGGAAGTGATTGCTTTAAAATGTAACAGTAGCAGTAAAACTCTATTTCACACTATAAAGGTAAAGGTTGGCAATTAATCTGCAGTTCACATGCATGCCCAACCTCGAGGGGGAATCCATACGGATCAGGAATCAACTATAATCCGTTACACCACTACTTCTTAGTCACATAGTGAGGTGAATCCCCAGTTACACCTGCAGGGCAGACCAGCAACTGCAGAGTGCTTTGTTCGTTAAAAGCACTATACAAGTTTACCGTTAAAGGCCAGATAATAGTGATATATATACGCAGACCATCATGTTTCTGAAGTACCCCTCAATTTTAACTCTCAAATTTTCTTTTCTTCTTCTTCTTTGTATCTGAAAATGGTCATTCAAGAGAAGCCTATGAGTGAGGTATATCCTAAGTAAGATCTCCCTCATGTCTTTTGCTTTTCCAGTTTGAGGAGTAATTTCTCTTAAATTGACTTTAGCTGTTGGTCGATATTTCTTCTAAGCCCAGGGCTATTTTTAATGCCAGATAGGGGGATAGCGCCGGAGCCCTTCTTCCTCAACACCTTTCCAGCAGTGGATAAGGGATGTCTGTATCGCACAATTTTGGTAACTTTCCGAAACCAGCAATCACACCCACTTCATACCATGATTGGCCAGCTGTGTGAAGATGAGAGAGGAGCCGGGAACTGACTTTGTCTCTCTCCATAATATAACATGTCATAGTCGGACAACACATCACTAGATCCGAGAGGCCATAAACAAAGCCTTGGTCTACATCTCCCACATCCTCCGATAACTCATTTTCCCAGCCTTCTTTTCCTTCATCCTCTTCTTTCTTATCTCATTCAATTGGCTCTTCACATAACAATGGATGTCTGAGTGGCTTTTGAAGTAGGATTTGCTGTCTGTCACATGTGGCTGAATAGGCTACACACACACCCACAGACCCATGTTCTCTCGTTCATACATGCAAACACAGTTTCACATCCATAAACATACAAAGGGTTTCATGGTCGTTATCTCAGGATTAACAAGTCAGAACACTAAGCATTAGTAACTGTCAGCTGACAGTCCTAAACCTGGATCAGAGCAGTATACACACACACACACACACACACACACACACACACACACAGTACTTGCCTGAACACACACAGAAACAAAAAAGAATTAAAAGAAAAGACAGTACAATATAAAACCTGCTACTAGTATACAGTCATGGCAAAAAAATATTGGTAGCCCTGCATTTCTGTCAGATTACACTGCTGGCCACTTCAGAACAGATATTCAGAAATATTCAGATTGGTTTTTCAATAATCCCACCTGTTGACCCTGAATGTATCAAGAATAACCCTTCTGAGTCGGCTTTTGGGTAATGGATTTTAACTGATAGAAATTGTTGATTTAAAGGTGAAAGGGATTCCTTGGGTAAACAGTTTTATTTTCTCTGCACAGTTTGAAGCGATGTGAGATTGATTATTCTACTTCTGCTCTGAAGCAGATAAGCTGTCTGGGGGTTGAGACAACCTCAACAATTAATCCCATAATCCCCAATGTGGTTACAGATTATAGACAGGTAAATGGGTAAAGCTGCCATCCTTGTTGTATAGAATGGGACACTGATCCTCCACCAGACCAGTGTTAATTTTGGAACCTGATTCTGTAATTGTTGTAAGGCTGGAGAATTTACTATGTCTGCATTATTCCACTTAAAATAAGAGGTTCCTCAATTACCTGCTTTGTTTAGAGTGTTACAAATCTCTTTTTATCGTTGCATATATCATTTACCTATCTATGGAGGAGAAATTCAAATTAATTATAGCTGTTGCGGTTTGTTGTGCTGTTCACTTTCATGTTCTGGATCGAATATGTTAGGTAGGATTTGAGGTACTGTCAAAGACATACTGTATCGTCAATGTTTTATTGTTCATGCGTTGTCGTAGCTTCCTAACTGGCAACAGGAGTTGTTTGAGTTCAACAACTATCCTCTCATTTTCAGGAGGAGGCTCTCCTTGTGATACTGGGTTTTATCATCTTGAAATAATAACAGACTATTTGGAGTTATGATGGGTGCAAAGCTAATCTTGAGGGACCCAAGATTGAAAATTAAATGGCTGTAAATGAGCATGCCATGGGCACTTTAAGTTCTGGCACTGTCCACTCTGTCCCACTGACACAGTTGACTGCAGCAGCAACATGCTGCCACTCATACTGCTTCTTTTTATTAGTGATCCCCGGTGCTGTGGCCACCAAATAACGGTATTTTCCAGGCCTCCACCTCCCCTACAAGTGTCTCCATCTCAATGTCTGAGTAGTTATGTTTATTTGCTCTTTTCTCACCTGTCGCCATGATTCACCGTGACATCAAAACAACTGCATGCCAGGTTTTATTGATATGCAGATCAGTATTCATGAGCAGCTTTGCAATGACTATTTATGGTTAAAAATGGGTGTTTACAGGGCGGGGCATGGGGCAGATTCATGTGTGCACAATTTAGGTTATATGTGATATATAAAGGGAACACTGCTCACAGGTGTGTGCAAGCACTGTTTTAAAAGTAAAAACATTTTTGGCGTATGCCATTTTTGGCTTTTGGCCACATGTACACTTTTAGTAAGGATCTTTGGCACTGTTTTATAAATGAGGCCCCAGGTCTTCTCCGAGGCTTCTGCTGAGGGATATCAGCCAAAAATACTTTTCATGTCTTCATAGTTTATTAAAATATTATTCAAAATACTTGGCAGCAGAGCTGAACCTAAACGCATGTCTAAATGCACTGTGACAGGGACAATATGAGAGTGGGTAGATGGACTGAAGTTTCTACAATGGAGATAAAAAAAAGACATGAAATAAACTCAAACTGTATGACAAATGCAAAAAAAAAAAGACTTTTTGTATTAAGTAATTGTCTTGCCAGGATACAGTTGACAAAACAAAGTAGGTTTAGATTTATGTGAACTGTCTACCAAAAGATAAAGCTCAGAAAGTGTCAATGCAAACACCTCTGACCTCTTGTCAGTTTTCACTGCATTTCGCTCTCTTGCTGACCGACTCTTCCTTCATCCCACCCCTCCATCATACTGCTTTTCCTCCACATCCTCAAGGTGAATGACAGAAATGATGTGCTGCCTACTCGGGGAGCTGATGATCTGTGTGTGTGTGTGTCTGTGTAGGGGTTAGGCAATTAAATGAGCCTGTTATCATCACTCACACATTCAGGGACAGGTCCACTTGTTATAAGGCTCTCACCACCACCCAGCACATTACTCTGTTAATGTATGTAAATCTTTCTGGTAGCTTTGTGTGGGTGGGTGTGGATGACAACATACATACGCAATAAATCTCTCTCTCTCTCTCCCTCTTTCCCCCACACATACACACACACACACACATACACACACAGCCTTTCTTTTTAAAGGGTCGACATGAGAGGTGGTCCTTCTAACATCTCTATGATTGAGGTGAAGAGTAAAGCTCATGGCCAATGCAGAGTGATTACATTAGTCTTTCTAACAGATTGTATCATCTCTTCACAAGAATATGAATCAAATCCATCTTGACACTAAATTATGTGTACTTAAAGAAACAATACAACTTAATACAGATTACAAACGGCCAATAGCATTGCTGCTGAAGTTTTTAGATGTTGTTTTAGATTAGCCTACAATGTCTCAAGTAGGGTTTAATACACTTTCCTGAAACAGCTTTGAGGCTTGCTGCAACAAAATGCATAATATCTCGAGAAACATAGATGGCAATGACTTGAGGCTTTAAAAACATTAGATCAAGCAGCAAATTATGCTGCCTTGGTATAAACACAACGAACTACAGAATAAGACCGGCAGGTCAAAATGTTTTCACCCAGAAATTTGTGTGCTCTCATGAACTCAGCTGAATTGACTGTTCTCATATGGAAAAATATAATTACTTTGACATAAATTATTTCTTAAGAATAATTTCTTTGGGGTTTCTTGGCTCAGCCATAGCTGTAAAAGATCCCTTATGTGATTATGGGCCATTTGATTGTGGTAGAAATAAAATATATATGATCTTCATCAAAATATTTGAAGTGTTTAATACTTAATTCAAAACTTAATTTGTAAGTCCAATTTATAAACAACTTACACAAACTAAGCTTGTAATATTCTAAGCAGAGTAAAGTTTATACATTTACACAAATGTTGACAACTGAGATTTGTAGCAGTAAATGGTATGTAGCCTTAGCCCCATGATTTGGAGCCAACAAAAAGTTCTCTATTACTGTAAAAAAGACTGTTCTATTTAGCCTCTTTGATTTAGTTCCCCTTTAATTCAGTTATGCATGTAGTTATCGTTCTGGCCAGTAGGTTGACATCTGGAGCTATCTTCTGTATATCACTGCAGAAATTCACCATGGGACACATGTTTGCATGACACGGACATCGTGAAATAATCACCAGTGTGCGTCTATTAACGTGAGTAGTATTAATCGTGTTGATACTCGGATATCTCTGTTGTAAGACACAAAATTTTGGTTAATGATGGTGGTTAATTCAGACCGTGTTGTGGCACTTTAGAACGCTAGCCGTTAGCTACTTAGCATTTATTTTACTACAGCTTGTAGTTCTGTGTTTTGCCTCGAATATGTCCGTGTGGTAGTTGGTGTGAGAGTTCCAAGTTACGTCGTATGTCATTCCTGCATAATTATTAACGGGAGGTTATACTATTAGTGCATTGTGTGACCAATTAATAGCAGATTTAAGTTTAATATAAACTTTTAGCCACTTATTGTACTTTAAGTTGTTTCTTGATAATATCGCTGATATTGTTTGTTTCTATTATAGAAAAACCACACGCAGACCTTCAATATACATGTTCACTGTTGATTCATGCAAGAATTAAAATGAAGATAAATTAAACCCTGGATTTGGACATTCAATCTCTACCTCAACTCACCTGTGCAAAATTGATGTTCTGACCCGACAACCTGAAGTGATAGTCTATACCCACCAGTTACAGTCCTCAGTACAATTACAGTATCCTAAATGCCACTCAGTGTGAACATAAAGCCTCTTTTCTTAATCGCTCAAATGTGATTAAGGGCACTATGTTTTGTCCTTGATCCCTTTTATCATCCTGCCCACCACACCTCATTTTTCTATGTGTCTGTCCAAACAGATTGACCAATCGACAGGCATAAGATGGACCTGATCTTAGTTACTTGGTCATTTAGTTAAGCCCTTTCAGACATGCACTCCCTTCCATTAGCATCAGTCAGCTTCACGTCTGACTGAGCACCCTGGTCATTTTTTCATGAAGTCGAGACAGTGATCTCACTAGGAAGGACCTGGTAACATTTATGTATTACTTTCAAAATGGCACAAGTATCAACTGCATCCAGACATATTAACAAATAGCCACAAACAACATTATGACATTCTTGTGCATAGGGCAAATATCCTGCACGAACCGTAGGTATGTCCTTAACATTAACGTCTGTAAAAGTGACCCACATCTGAATAACAGACTGATGAAGTGCCATAATGTATCTGTTGTCTGAAAAAGGCTTTAGTCTATCACCAGCAAGCCTCACATTCAAGCACTGTATACATGAGGTGGACTTTATAACGAATACAATTAGCAACACGCACATACACTTGCCATGCTGTACTGTGTATTCACCTTTTCGAGGTCCCAGATGCAGCTGTTTCCTTAATTAAGAGGCATCATCATTTATTATATTCATAATTATCCTTTTTTCTTTCACCTTGTCTGTTCATTTCTATCACCCTCTTAACCCCTTCTCTATCACTTAAAATCAATCTTCCATAGCTTGCTGATTGGCTCACTGATGTGGTCACCTCATAGCCATCTCACACAGTCACCATTAACCCCACATCTGTCTTTATTTCACTGCGTCTTCCGCAGCCCTTTAATAGCCACTCTGTCTCTGCCTTTCATTTTATTCACTCTAGCAATTAACCCCTTTCTCTCTTGCACCCTCCTGCTTCTCCTCCCTTCATATGCTCTTAGAAATTGCACCTATTTGTCTCATTCATGCTATGATAATGCTCTCATTCCCACTCATCTCTTCCTTTATTTCTCTCTGGATTTCAGTCTCATCCCCCCTGCTAGTGTCCTCTCCCTCTCCAAAAGATGCCATTACTCAATTAAGCCCCCAGTTCCTGGCTAAGGGTCAACATATGTATCAGGTCTGGATCAAATCTGTATGTGCCTTTGATAAATGAAGACTCCACCCACACACACACACACACACACACACACACGCTTGCACACTAAGATGTGACTCAGAAATGATTGGATTCATTAGATAAAGGGTGAAAGAAAGAGGTTTGTAGGGA
>NW_018128033.1:788182-797550 GCF_001952655.1 Monopterus albus
TGTGTGTGTGTGTGTGTGTGTGTGTGTGTGTGTGTGTGTGTGTGTGTGTAACATACTTGGCCAAATAAAGGTGATTATCCTTACTATCCAATGCGTTACTAAACACTGGCATGCTCATTTTGCTTGTTTCCAGCCACTTAATGTTTAATCTTGGGTACCTATAGATTAGCTTGGCACCCCTCATAACTCCAAAAAGTTTGTAATTGTTTCAGAATCAGGAAGCCAAAAAGCCGGGAACACCCAACAAGACCTGCAGTGTGGGAGATGCTCTGATGCAGTCGTCCACCATCACAGTTTGGTCCTTGTCAAAGTCACTCACATCCTTACACTTCCTGTTTTTCCTGCTTCCAACACATGAACTCTGAGGACTAAATGTTCACTTGCTGCCAAACGCACCCCACACACTGACAGGTGCCATTGTAACAGGGTAATCAGTGTTATTCACTTCACCTGTCAGTGGTTATAATGTTATGGCTGGTGTATATAATGTGTTTTATGTATTTTCTATTTATTAGTCAAGATACACAGTCCTGTTTGCATTAGACTGTGCTAGTGAATTAACTGCATCAGCCAGTTTAACCTGAATTAGACTGATCCACTGATGTGCATATGCGTATGCATCCGTACGCATGTATACACACATCCACAGACACAAAGACAAGAATGCGTGCATTTAGCAGATGGCTGGTGGTTAAGAGAGTGTGAATGACAAAATCTGCCCACTATTCCATTGCCTTGTCCATTATTCCACTCCACTGCTTTTGAAAAAGCGTGTGGGTGTGTGTGCATGTGTACGCAGAAGTACATTTATGTGTGGAGCGATCTGTGTCTGTGAAACGATCAAGTCGCATCACTTGTGTCGTAAATGAACAATATTATAATTAAACCACTAAATTAAAACATAAAATAGCCTTTAATTGAGCTTTGCTTAGTTCTTATTTTATTGTTTCTACTCACCATGTGTGACGGGTTGTAAGCGATCAAATTAATTGAACATTATAAAATCATTCTGATTGTGCCAAACAAGTAATACTGTATTACCCATCTGTGAAACATGAAAGGTTATGTTTGAAGTCGTTGTGTTCTTGATGAGTTCTGTGGTTTGGTGTTTGTAAGTGCATCTGTGTAAAAGAGAAAGATGTACAGGAGGTACAGCGAGTGTCAGCAACATTCTGACAGATGAGTTTAGTCATACACATAAAGTCCTCAATACACACGATACAACACACACACACACACACACACATAAAAAAAAACATTTCCATTAAGGTTAAATAACAAATAAGATTTAAAAAGTAACTAAGCCCCAAAACAAACTTTAACCATGAAAACCAGCGGTGCCACGTTACTGACACTCCCTGGAGGAGAGACACACAGAGAGCATATAGTGACTCTCTCAAAAGGACATAAACATGTTGGTAGTGGCTGTCAGAGCTCCACTAGACTCTACTTCCATTAGCTTTGACTCTATCTATGCTACTGTGTGAAGTTCATGTGTTCTGACCCTCCACATCACACGTTAACACATTTCACTCCTCACTTGCATTTTTTACATATGGTGAGAGAGCAGAGTTATAGAATGGAGGTATTTTGTTAAGAAAATAGATAGCACTCCCCTACTCTGATCACCCCCATAAACACACACATTGTTTATCTTTTATAATGGATCTCTGTTCAACCCCCTGTAATGATCATATACACTTTTATCCTTATTCAAAAACAGAAAAGACAGTATCCATTATATAAACAGCCTGATACTGTAAATCACTGTAGAATATATAACCTAATGAGGCATCTATCACTAAAAGCTGATGGTTCATTACACATGCACATAGACTATGCACATATAGTAAAGGGTGTTCTTTTAATATATGACGACTGTCAGTGTAGACTGATATACATGTCTGTCAGTGTACTGCAATTTACCAGTGAGGTCATAGTCTTATCAAATGTAAGTCACACCTCAACTAATAGCTGAAATCTCAGTTCCTGGAGGAAGGGTTTATGGCCCCTCTACCCTTCTCAAGGACTATCAGATACACCTGCTCACACACACAGAAGACAATCCATCAGTGAAAAAGAACATCTACTTGCAGGAATGTTCATAGCAGCTTTTGGCTGGCAGACAGAGGTGATATTTAATGAGAGAAGATGGTGTATTTAGAACAAATGTACACTGAAATGTACACTAGAGAAAGGAGAAGTGCTCACTAACACAGATTTAGACAGACCTGTGAACAATATTTGAGAGAAATAGGCCTTTTGTGTACATAGAACAAGTCATAGATCTTTGAGTTCAGCTCATGAAAAATGGAGGCAAACACAAAAGTGTTGTTTATAATTTTGTTCAATGTATAAAATTACAATAAAAAAATAAAAACAGTTCCCTGTTGAATTAAGCAGGCTGACACTGTGTTACAAAATCATACAAAAATCATACAATGATGATCTGTACTCGTATCTACAACAAAGAATTTCTACTACAATTTCAAAAATAACTGGACCTGGAAACAATATGTGAACACAGGGGTGGCTGTGGCTCACGAGGTAGGGCAGTCGTCTCCGGACCAGCAAGTCGGTGGTTCGACTTGCTCCCGGTGGCTTGACTAGCGCCGGTGTGTGAATGTTGTGTGTGAGTGGGTGAACAGTGTATGATCTCCTGTAAAGTGTTTTGGCCAGTGCAACACACTGTGAGAAAGCGCTATATAAAATACAGTCCATTTACCAACACACCGGCGCTTTTAGATCATTTTGAAAAGAGTCAGAAAGACACAGGCCCGTTCATGTTGTTCTTGCTTTCACTTGTCACCAGTCTGTACATCTCACACGTATAAACTTATACTTGTGTGCATGTACACACACATACCAGGATACCCAGTAAATGAAGCCAGTGAAATGTTTGAAAGCAATAAGCAGCACTGCTTTCCTTAGTGCAAGGTCAATATTATTGTCACCATTTGGCCACTTCATATGGAGGGCTGAGGGGTTAAAGGTGACTAGAAAGCTGTTAGCATTACATGACCACACTGTGTACGTCTGGAGGGGAGCCTGTATGAGAAACACAAATGTGCATGTTTGTCCTTCCTGTTCATTCACTAAACCTCCCCAAGCTGACGTCACAACAAAAACATATCTGAACTCTAGAAAGATCGGTTGATAAATATGGACAGGCTAGAAAAACAGCAGAAAAAAGATCGTATGGTACTTTTCCAAACAATAGTTGATGAAGCTGCAAATGAAACATGGAATAAAAACACCACAGAGAAAGAAAATAAAAAAAGAGATACGATGAAACGGTATAAATATGAATAAAGATCATAAGCAACAAGTTTACATCAAAGTTACCATAATGTAATAAAAGACCTATCATGTACTGCCGGATTAACATAAAACGCCTGTATGTATGTCTTAGAAGAGATTTGAAAGATGATACCGAGGTAGCAAGCCTAAGCTCCTCTAGCAAGGCATTCTAGACCCATGGAGCAAACATGCTATGATAACCTTATCATCATCATCATCATCATCATCATCAAGCACCTTAATAAGAATCCAATCAAATACTGCCTGGCTGTCTCATAGCTACTGTGGTTATTGTCTTGCCACACCAGGACATGCACCTATGAATAATCATGTTACAACTGCATGAAAGAAAGTCAGTTTCAGCTTTCCCCGTTTAGGAGTCTCCACAGCGAATCGTCACATGTTGACATTTGGTACGTGTTTTACGCCGGATTCGAACGTGGGGCGCCGCGGCGAGAGCGCTGCGCCTTAACCACTAGCCTACCAGCGAGCATGTTGCAACTGCATCATCTTTGCTAATCAATGCTTTAAACACAGCTTCAGTGTTTGTGTGTCATTTTCAAAACCAAGGCTGAAGCTGGTGATCTTCATGCAAGGTTAGGAAGGTTTGTTTAGCATATACTGCACAGACTTAATGTACATGCCATTTATGATGAAAACTGCAGAGGACAATTATGGGGTATTATGCATAATAACCATTTCAACAGGGTCATAATTGCTTCATTCTGGCTAGTTTGTGTTTTGCTCCTGAAAATGAGTGAGCTAAGTGAGATGGGAGAGGGGGAAGAAAAGAATGAAACATGGAGAAAGAAAAAAGAAAGGGAGAGTGGGGCAAAGAAAGATAAGAGATCAAATATGTGTAGCAGTGAGAGAGCAGGCTAGAGAGTTGTAAGACAGATGGGTAAAGGGAGGTGAAAATCTCCAAATACAGCCATCCATACAATAGCTAAACATTTTCTACATATTCAGTACAATCCTTTTCCATTATTCACTTACACGGAGCACAAAGTGCTCTTCTGGTACTTTTATTACCAAAACACATTCCACCCACCTTTACTTTCCTATTTTCCTATTCCCCCCCCACCAATCTCTATCGCTCCAGCCATCCTTGCTTACCAGCAAGATCTGTGTGCAGTATGTCTGTTTATGCAGTATGTGGCTGGTGAGGTTACCTTTTCCAAGGTTGGAAAAGACTTCATATTTTACAACAGTATTGCTCTCCTGTCTGTCCACTTTTAAAAATCAAAACCATTTCCAAGTCACCATTGTTGTGTGACCTGTCATCATCCTGACCTTCCCCCACAGTCACTTATTTTTGTCCTTGTTTCGGCCCTAAAGGTTTCAGCTACGTTACCCTATTGGTGTTGGCTAATAAGATGATTGTGCAGAGGCTTGGCCCAAATGAAGAAGAGCTACATTGACTTCACTTTCTGACAAAACTTCAAAAGGGGTGTGAGGGTTAAGACTTTGCTTTAATGTTAACTGATGTCACTGGTGTGTGTGTTTGAGTATGTGATATTAATGTCCAAGAAAAAAAACATCAATATCATACAAGGCAACAGCGTCTTTCCCCTCTCTCCATTACCAACTAGCCTTTAAACAAACCCTAGGCTCTGTAAGGCTGTTTCTGCAAAATGTACAAAATGGCTAAAATACATTAGGAGTTACACTTCCAGCTACATAGAAAATGCTGATGGAAATCCATATTTCCTGCTTACTTTTCATTTTCTTTACCATAAAATTGTTAGTGGGCTTGAAAAACAATGTGCAAGGGAGACATTAAGGTAACGGAGAAAAGGTTGGGGGATGTAGGTGGTAGTCTAAAGGTGAAACTAGGAAACTGCACAGAAAGTTTCTCCACATTCCTTCACGCCTGCTTTCACCTTCTATAACATTTTTTCAGGCAGGAGTGACGTGTGTGTCTCAACATACTCAGCTACTAAACTAAACAGTCCTTAAATGGCGGTTATCTGTCTTTCTACAGTAGGTGTACAGGTGTAGATTTTATAGGACAGCTGCACACAACTTATAAATGTCAAACTTCCATGCTGTCTTATAGAAGACTGCTAACTTGTATTGTTTGTATTTTAACCCAAACGCAGCCACATTTTTGATTCCCTCACTCAGTTTCAATAATCATCTAGTGTTGGTTTTTCGGAGAAAAGAACCACATTGTGTCGCCTATGCTTCCAGTCTAAGAGCTAAGTTAAGTTGAGCTAAACATGTCTGAAACAAGTTCTCTCCATCCCAGACATACTGTGCCTTTGTTTGCCGTCACAGCACCAGTGTTAGTTCATAAATTTGAATCGTTTCACTCCAATGCAATATATTTCAGCCATAGATGACTGAAACTATATTTTTGACCTCTTTATTCACCAAACCTCAGAAATCATTGCTGTTTTCTTTATGGTTATAAACTTAAACCCAGGCAGTCTGAGTCTGCCTACAGTGAAACACTCATCTCAGATTAGGAGCCATTCATTCAGCTCAGCTCAGTAATGCAATGAGAGCCTAACCCCAGAATCCAATGAATATTTCAAACATTCATTTCATGTGCAATCTCTGGTGCTCAGAAGTGTGCACTGCTGAATATCATTCTTAGTGAGTGAGTGTGTGTCCATAAGTGTGTTTTGGGGAATTAGTTTGTGGCACTTTATTGGATCCCAATATTAAAATGTGCATTTTGTAGTATGAATGCTCTTTTAAATTTGTTTTTTTTTTTATGCTGCAAAGGTATGTTCTGTACAGTTTCACTGCAGTCAAAGAACGCTTAACGAAAAAATGATATTGCTATTCTTTCTGAGTGAATATAGGTAGAGAGAGAGTTAAGGACAGAGAGTTCAGGACAAAAAATGCAAAGCAGTTAAGACGAACATACTGTAAATATGCACATAAAACACAATTTGCAGCCAATATAACCAAAGCCTTGATAAGAATACCTGCTAAACCAGGCCTACTATTCAAATGATAGCCTATAATGCAGATCCAAACATTTTATAACTAGCAAAACTGACAAACTTCCTCCTTTTTTACGTTAACTCCATGCTTCCTCAGTCCTGTTCACAATTAAAGGGCTGCACACCACAGTCATGCATTGCAGATTTAGCATCTTTCACCCTGATAATTTTCTCAAGGGTTAATGAACACCAAACCAGACCTAAAAGTGTAGTTAGGGTGGACTTACAAATATCAGGAGCCAGAAACGTAACTCTAAATAAATGCTTGACTTGCTCAGGGTCTGCTGGATGTGTAGGCAACTGCTGGCTAACATGTTCCTCATATCAGCTTTATAAGGTGTCGATGCTATGTTTTCATTTTGTTCTGCTCTGTCAAAACAGAAAAAAGTCAAACAATCAGTGCAGCCTAAAATAACTAATTGATTTCCATATCAGTTTTGCCACTGATAGCCTCATGTGACTGTTACCACAGTCTATTGCCAGTTCTGGCTGGCACCAACAATTCATCCCCATAGCAACAGCTCAATCAAGTACCTCAGGAGCAGGCACATCTGCCTTTGTGCCCACTGTGGCTTAACTGCCCTGGAAATCTTTGAAAAAAATACACTTGGACTATAAATCAATAGCTTACTCTGTTTATCTATAGTGAGCAACAGACACACTAAGACACAATTTTGTGTCATTGCAAATATACTGCATGGATGCATTGTGTCACTTGACTGTTCATTTCACATCTATAAAATATAGAGCACTGCACTGCATTCATTGGTAGCAGAAAGGTGTCACAGTCACACTAATTATTTTCTTACACACACTCAAATAAAATGGTGCACAGTAAAGGCAGTGTACTGTTTAGCAAAAATGGATTGATCTCAAACAAAACTTAGCCTATACAACCAATCGTGCTCAATCTTTTTTCAAACCAGAGATTTTGTAGTTATAAACCAGTGCAGTGCCCTCTCCATGTAACAGTGACTGATTACAGGTGGAACTCCAACCTGTAACACCTCCACAAAGAAAGCACTACAAACTAGATTACAGTGGCACAAGGTGAGCGGCAGCTAGCCATCAGCAGAACCAGTGCACGAATATCTACAAAACCATGGCAACAGGCTCTCATAATAGCAGTCCCCTTGGTCAGGTGTCAGTCTCTTGATTCAGTTACTGCTCCTGTCACAAAGACTTATGGCCCCTGGGCTGCAGCTTAGAGTGTCATGCATATCTTGACTGTATGTCATGTATATTTTCACAGTGAAGTGTTGATCACATTTCTACAGGTCTTTTAGCTGTATCTACACTCATGGTAAAAATATCTTGCTAACTAATAATAAAAACCGAGATCTAAAAGATGAGAATGACTATTTTGACAGAAACAGAGGCCTGGAGTCCTGGAAAAAGAGAGACAGCCATCACTTTATTTCTTCCCAAGGTCTCTCACTGCCTCGAGAGAGATTGCCAAATAATGCAGCTTTGTCCTTAATTAGTTCAGAGTATTGCCAACAAATCCTGAAGTATTTATACATCCTTAAAGGCATACAGTATGAGCGGAGGACCAGGGACTATATTGTACATAACATTCTCTAGCCGGCAGGTTCTTCATCTTTTTCTAGCTGTGACCTAAATGAAAAATTCAGTTCACCATAGGACATGGGCTCATTAAAACATGTTGATACTGTTTTAATGTGCACTGCAACCAAGAGAGGGCTCAAGATTCATTTAAGGTCCAAGGCATGGTTCAAAATGCCCTTATCTAGGCCATTTATCATGTTATAATAATGCCAGAGTCAGTGGAAAAAATATGAAAAAACAAGACCTTCCAAAGGGGAAAATAAAAAATGACACATTCCTCACAGGGAAAATAAGAAAAATGGGAAATATATAGAATGAGCTCGCAAAGTCTCCAAAAGTGAATTGCTAATGGCACTGCCTAATGCTAAAGGCAAGTTAAAACCTTTTCCCTTTGAATTTTGCTTGTGAGGCAATATTCTATCCAAGGGAGTGGCTGAAAGGCCACTGCAGCTCAATACTCTAAAGTCTGAACACACACACACACACACACACACACACACAAAATAGAAGGTAACCTACTGCTCAAACCTTTGTAAGAGCACGTACCTTTCTACACACACATGCACTGTAATGGGGTTAATTTATAAGTATAAATCAAAAGGATTACATGCATCACATGAGAGTCATCAAAAAGATCTAAGGAATAAAGATGGTTGACTTAAATACTGTTATTTTGTAGCTCTGTGTAGAGAACAAGAGCTGCCTGTTTCTCTTCCTTATGGACTGCCAGGCTGGATATTTGGTTAGGCACATGCAAAGTCTAGCCGCACATGTTTTAGTTCCAGTTCATGGGTATTAGGCTAATTAGGAAGATTAATGATACATGGTTGTTTGTAGAAGCAAGAAGTCACATAAACCCACTTAATTCCTGTTCATGGTGTTGGTGTGTTTACATTAAAGGAAGTAAAACTGTTTCAACTCTCTCTTTATTTACAATATCAGATTAAAAGCAGCAGCACAGACAAAACATTTCCTTCTGGCCCAAGAGATTCTTACCTTGTCCTTATCTTCTACCAGATCACTGAGTACGTCATCAGGGTCCAGAATCCCTCCATCACAGTACTCAACGTGGTGAGTCCGAACCAGGAAATCTCCTTCCTATAACACAGGATGCAACCAACATAAATAAATTATTTCACATTTGAGGACCATCACCAGCTAATCACTCTCCCCACCGTGCAACATATATGTCTGTCCATTTTAATCGCCCATTGCCTGCTGAAACAAGTTCCTGAACAAGGAAAAACATCAAAGACACAACATAACGGAGAAAGGCAGTTTCATCTCACAGCAGGTGCACAGTGGCTGGATAGTTTTTGAAATGTGATGGTTTGAGTGTTTTGCATTTTAGAAGGAATTAAACCTTTCATTTAGTATAAGGGTAAATTAAAATCTTGATGTCTTCATATCTGACACTATGTATTATGGCCAGTTAGCCTATTAAAAATGACACGGTGATTTAAAGCAGAATAAAACCAAAACGAACCGTAATCATCTTCTCTGTTGGTCATCTACTCCTTTATGCTTCTCATTCATATAGTT